>NW_022986264.1:229678-271720 GCF_902500255.1 Thalassophryne amazonica
AATCAGATACCTGAAAAGTTATCTTTGATAAAGCTAAAACGATAAACCACTCAAAAATGTATCAGAAGTTACAGATAACCGATATTGTCTCCGGTACACTTGCAACTACTAACCAGCTGATTTTGAGTTTGACACCACGATCGCTTCTGGAAGCATCAAAGGCGACGACAGATGCAAACAATGAACCAGTACTTCTGTCGTTGAGCGTCCTGCTCCCTGCTGGAAGCTCCAGTTTACTACATGGCTTCCAGCACAAACGCAGCTGAGAGGAGCCGCAAAGCTCAATTCTCTACTCAATCACAACGCTGCCGTCAGGCGGAGGTCTTGGAAAATAAAGCAGTGTTGAGTTATGGTTTGATGTATAAATAAAATGAATACTGATAAAATAACTCCATTAATGTCAATTCTGTCATTTGTACAAAGTTAAGATCTAACATATATAATAATAATAATAATGCACTAATTCTGAAGTTTTGTAACAAATACAGACAGATGGCATTCTGGGTAAAATGTGCCTCCACTAACACTGATTGGTTGACTCATTCATTCTATGCAAACCAACACGTTAATGTGAGGTGTGTCGTGTGTTGGTGCTGTTTGAATCTTAGGAGTGGTTAGTGTTTTCATGAGCAGTTAGCTAACGCTAGCTTGGCTGCATGCTTGGATTTTCATGGTACACAAATTATATTACATTAGTCTCTACATTAATTTGGGCGATGCTGACAGATAGGATGGCTCTTTTAGAGAGCTGTGTCTGTAAGCTAGAACAGCTTCTTAGTTTAGTGGAGTTAACCATTATGGTCACCCCAGATAAGGTTAGTGTCAGGCTGGCTAGCACGCCCGTTAGCATTACCTTAGCAATGCCAGCAAATGATGATGGGTTTCGGACTGTTGTGGAAGAAGTCACGTAGGGCTTGTTGCCTGCTTGTGGTACCTGGATCAAAGTTGCCACTGCGAACTGTGAACCATTTTTCAGCCTTGGGCATGCCTGTTGTTATTCCTCCAAGTCCACTGGTGACTTCTTCCCCTATCTCCACGAAACACTGTGCGTTATTGGCAGGGGATTATATCATCTGCAACATTAGATTACAGATACCAGCTAATGTGAAATGTATCCCTGGGGCCAGAGCTCCCGACATGGCCTCTCACCTTAGGGTAGGGATGCACCGATGCAGAAACCAGTATCGGGTATCGGCCCGATCCCGTATGTATGTACAACCCCTGGCAAAAATTATGGAATCACCAGCCTCGGAGGATGTTCATTCAGTTGTTTAATTTTGTAGAAAAAAAGCAGATCACAGACATGACACAAAACTAAAGTAATTTCAAATGGCAACTTTCTGGCTTTAAGAAACACTATAAGAAATCAGGAAAAAAAAATTGTGGCAGTCAGTAACAGTTACTTTTTTAGACCAAGCAGAGGGAAAAAAATATGTAATCACTCAATTCTGAGGAATAAATTATGGAATCACCCTGTAAATTTTCATCCCCAAAACTAACACCTGCATCAAATCACATCTGCTCGTCAGTCTGCATCTAAAAAGGAGTGATCACACCTTGGAGAGCTGTTGCACCAAGTGGACTGACATGAATCATGGTTCCAACACGAGAGATGTCAACTGAAACAAAGGAGAGGATTATCAAGCTCTTAAAAGAGGGTAAATCATCACGCAATGTTGCAAAAGATGTTGGTTGTTCACAGTCAGCTGTGTCTAAACTCTGGACCAAATACAAACAACATGGGAAGGTTGTTAAAGGCAAACATACTGGTAGACCAAGGAAGACATCAAAGCGTCAAGACAGAAAACTTAAAGCAATATGTCTCAAAAATCGAAAATGCACAACAAAACAAATGAGGAACCAATGGGAGGAAACTGGAGTCAACGTCTGTGACCGAACTGTAAGAAACCGCCTAAAGAAAATGGGATTTACATACAGAAAAGCTAAACAAAAGCCATCATTAACACCTAAACAGAAAAAACAAGGTTACAATGGGCTAAGGAAAACCAATCGTGGACTGTGGATGACTGGATGAAAGTCATATTCAGTGATGAATCTCGAATCTGCATTGGGCAAGGTGATGATGCTGGAACTTTTGTTTGGTGCCATTCCAATGAGATTTATAAAGATGACTGCCTGAAGAGAACATGTAAATTTCCACAGTCATTGATGATATGGGGCTGCATGTCAGGTAAAGGCACTGGGGAGATGGCTGTCATTACATCATCAATAAATGCACAAGTTTACGTTGATATTTTGGACACTTTTCTTATCCCATCAATTGAAAGGATGTTTGGGGATGATGAAATCATTTTTCAAGATGATAATGCATCTTGCCATAGAGCAAAAACTATGAAAACATTCCTTGCAAAAAGACACATAGGGTCAATGTCATGGCCTGCAAATAGTCCAGATCTTAATCCAATTGAAAATCTTTGGTGGAAGTTGAAGAAAATGGTCCATGACAAGGCTCCAACCTGCAAAGCTGATCTGGCAACAGCAATCAGAGAAAGTTGGAGCCAGATTGATGAAGAGTACTGTTTGTCACTCATTAAGTCCATGCCTCAGAGACTGCAAGCTGTTAGAAAAGCCAGAGGTGGTGCAACAAAATACTAGTGATGTGTTGGAGCGTTCTTTTGTTTTTCATGATTCCATAATTTTTTCCTCAGAATTGAGTGAGTCCATATTTTTTTCCTTCTGCTTGGTCTAAAAAAGTAACTGTTACTGACTGCCACAATTTTTTTTCCTGATTTCTTATAGTGTTTCTTAAAGCCAGAAAGTTGCCATTTGAAATGACTTTAGTTTTGTGTCATGTCTGTGATCTGCTTTTTTTCTACAAAATTAAACAACTGAATGAACATCCTCCGAGGCCGGTGAGTCCATCATTTTTGCCAGGGGTTGTACTTGTAATCATAAAACTGCTCCAACACTAGACACCCGATACCCCTTTACAACAGCGTGATGTCAACCTCTCAATGCATTGTGTTTGTATTGTGGGTCAATCGCGGCAGCCCGTGGGCAGGCGGAGCTCACGGATCAAGACGACTGCCTACTTCACCCATGAAGCATTTGATGCTGTGAGCTTCTCATCTGTTTTCTGCAGTGCAGCTCAGAGTTGAGAACATCTGTCGTCCCTGAAAGTGCGGTGATGGCAGCACACACATTTTTTTTTTTAATTTAAAACTCTGTGCCGCTCCGTGTGTGTCCTCGCTAAAAACAGCTGATCCATGCATATTAACAACGTTTGTAAAGTATCTTTCTGAGGATGACATGACTTACAAAAATGCTGAAAAATGTAAAACAAATTCCCTACCTCTCAACCTGGTCATGCTTTTTCCATAAATACACATTGGTTTCAGTTCAGAAGGCTCCAGGTTCAAATCCCACCCCTGCCACATTTCTCCATGTAATCAATCAATCAATCAATTTTTTTTTTATATAGCGCCAAATCACAACAAACAGTTGCCCCAAGGCGCTTTATATTGTAAGGCAAGGCCATACAATAATTATGTAAAACCCCAACGGTCAAAACGACCCCCTGTGAGCAAGCACTTGGCTACAGTGGGAAGGAAAAACTCCCTTTTAACAGGAAGAAACCTCCAGCAGAACCAGGCTCAGGGAGGGGCAGTCTTCTGCTGGGACTGGTTGGAGCTGAGGGAGAGAACCAGGAAAAAGACATGCTGTGGAGGGGAGCAGAGATCAATCACTAATGATTAAATGCAGAGTGGTGCATACAGAGCAAAAAGAGAAAGAAACAGTGCATCATGGGAACCCCCCAGCAGTCTAAGTCTATAGCAGCATAACTAAGGGATGGTTCAGGGTCACCTGATCCAGCCCTAACTATAAGCTTTAGCAAAAAGGAAAGTTTTAAGCCTAATCTTAAAAGTAGAGAGGGTGTCTGTCTCCCTGATCTGAATTGGGAGCTGGTTCCACAGGAGAGGAGCCTGAAAGCTGAAGGCTCTGCCTCCCATTCTACTCTTACAAACCCTAGGAACTACAAGTAAGCCAGCAGTCTGAGAGCGAAGCGCTCTATTGGGGTGATATGGTACTACGAGGTCCCTAAGATAAGATGGGACCTGATTATTCAAAACCTTATAAGTAAGAAGAAGAATTTTAAATTCTATTCTAGAATTAACAGGAAGCCAATGAAGAGAGGCCAATATGGGTGAGATATGCTCTCTCCTTCTAGTCCCCGTCAGTACTCTAGCTGCAGCATTTTGAATTAACTGAAGGCTTTTTAGGGAACTTTTAGGACAACCTGATAATAATGAATTACAATAGTCCAGCCTAGAGGAAATAAATGCATGAATTAGTTTTTCAGCATCACTCTGAGACAAGACCTTTCTACTTTTAGAGATATTGCGTAAATGCAAAAAAAGCAGTCCTACATATTTGTTTAATATGCGCTTTGAATGACATATCCTGATCAAAAATGACTCCAAGATTTCTCACAGTATTACTACAGGTCAGGATAATGCCATCCAGAGTAAGGATCTGGTTAGACACCATGTTTCTAAGATTTGTGGGGCCAAGTACAATAACTTCAGTTTTATCTGAGTTTAAAAGCAGGAAATTAGAGGTCATCCATGTCTTTATGTCTGTAAGACAATCCTGCAGTTTAGCTAATTGGTGTGTGTCCTCTGGCTTCATGGATAGATAAAGCTGGGTATCATCTGCGTAACAATGAAAATTTAAGCAATACCATCTAATAATACTGCCTAAGGGAAGCATGTATAAAGTGAATAAAATTGGTCCTGGCACAGAACCTTGTGGAACTCCATAATTAACTTTAGTCTGTGAAGAAGATTCCCCATTTACATGAACAAATTGTAATCTATTAGACAAATATGATTCAAACCACCGCAGCGCAGTGCCTTTAATACCTATGGCATGCTCTAATCTCTGTAATAAAATTTTATGGTCAACAGTATCAAAAGCAGCACTGAGGTCTAACAGAACAAGCACAAAGATGAGTCCACTGTCCGAGGCCATAAGAAGATCATTTGTAACCTTCACTAATGCTGTTTCTGTACTATGATGAATTCTAAAACCTGACTGAAACTCTTCAAACAGACCATTCCTCTGCAGATGATCAGTTAGCTGTTTTACAACTACCCTTTCAAGAATTTTTGAGAGAAAAGGAAGGTTGGAGATTGGCCTATAATTAGCTAAGATAGCTGGGTCAAGTGATGGCTTTTTAAGTAATGGTTTAATTACTGCCACCTTAAAAGCCTGTGGTACATAGCCAACTAGTAAAGATAGATTGATCATATTTAAGATCGAAGCATTAAATAATGGTAGGGCTTCCTTGAGCAGCCTGGTAGGAATGGGGTCTAATAAACATGTTGATGGTTTGGATGAAGTAACTAATGAAAATAACTCAGACAGGACAATCGGAGAGAAAGAGTCTAACCAAATACCGGCATCACTGAAAGCAGCCAAAGATAACAATACGTCTTTGGGATGGTTATGAGTAATTTTTTCTCTAATAGTTAAAATTTTGTTAGCAAAGAAAGTCATGAAGTCATTACTAGTTAAAGTTAATGGAATACTCAGCTCAATAGAGCTCTGACTCTTTGTCAGCCTGGCTACAGTGCTGAAAAGAAACCTGGGGTTGTTCTTATTTTCTTCAATTAGTGATGAGTAGAAAGATGTCCTAGCTTTACGGAGGGCTTTTTTATAGAGCAACAGACTCTTTTTCCAGGCTAAGTGAAGATCTTCTAAATTAGTGAGACGCCATTTCCTCTCCAACTTACGGGTTATCTGCTTTAAGCTACGAGTTTGTGAGTTATACCATGGAGTCAGGCACTTCTGATTTAAAGCTCTCTTTTTCAGAGGAGCTACAGCATCCAAAGTTGTCTTCAATGAGGATGTAAAACTATTGACGAGATACTCTATCTCACTTACAGAGTTTAGGTAGCTACTCTGCACTGTGTTGGTATATGGCATTAGAGAACATAAAGAAGGAATCATATCCTTAAACCTAGTTACAGCGCTTTCTGAAAGACTTCTAGTGTAATGAAACTTATTCCCCACTGCTGGGTAGTCCATCAGAGTAAATGTAAATGTTATTAAGAAATGATCAGACAGAAGGGAGTTTGTTACGTGGAGTTGCGTCAGGAAGGGCATCCGGCGTAAAACCTGTGCCAATTCAACATGCAGATCCACCTTGGATTTGCTGTGGTGACCCCGAGTGCAAACAAAGGAGCAGCCGAAGGGTCTTACTTGCACATTGTCAATTCTTCCTGCTCAGACAGAAACCCAGGGGCGAATCCAGGTGGGGGGGTGTTTCATTTCCACACACCAAAATTAAAGGTCCACTTCTGAAGACAATTTTTCATACTACTACTACTACTCACACACTCATAGACACAATCATCTTCAACTGCTTAGTCCCATAAAGGGTCGCGGGGAGCTGGAGCCTATCCCAGCAGTCATAGAGTGCGAGGCGGGGTACACCCAAGACAGCACGCCAGTTTGTCACAGACTACTACTACTTGTACTATAATAATAATATAATAAAACTACTACTACTACTACTACTACTACTACTAATAATAATAATAATAATAATAATAATAATAATAATAATAATAATAATACCAGGGCTGTGAAATGAAAATTGTGAAATCCGAGGAAAATTTGCAGGGGTCTGAGGGGCACAGGCCCCCAGGAGCCGGGGTCTCAGGCACCGTGGGATCCCAGAAACCAAATTAATTTTTTTATCTAATGATACGAGGTCTATTAGAAAAGTATCCAACCTTATTATTTTTTTCAAAAACCATATGGATTTGAATCACGTGTGATTGCGTCAGCCAAGCTTGAACCTTCGTGCGCATGCGTGAGTTTTTTCATGCCTGTCGGTTGCGTCATTCACCTGTGAGCAGGCTTTGAGTGAGGAGTGGTCCACCCCTCTCGTCGTTTTTTTCATTGTTTAGGAATGGCTCAGAGACTGCCGCTTTGCTTGATCAAAATTTTTTCAGAAACTGTGAGGGACATCAAAGTGGACACCATTCGAGAAATTCAGATGGTTTTTGGTGAAAATTTTATGGGCTTCAAAGAGATTACGGAGTGTTACTGCCGCTTTAAGGATGGCCCAGAGTGACTGGTGGTGCGCCGCGCTCCAAAGCCGCCATCGACAGGCTGAGTGACCATTTCAGTTCTAAACGGATGGCTGTCTGGATCCATGACCATCGTGTGCAATGTCTCTGGTTATCACAAGAGCTGGACATCAACCATTTTCCAGCAGATTTCACTTTTAACAAGAGATTTTGTCATGGAAAGCCGAGCGGATGCTTCGTGCGTCACGATGGATTCGCTACTGGAGCGAGACAAAACCACGTCCGTTTTGGTCTCACAGGACGGCTTTGAGATGGTGTTCAGACAACTGTCGGTGGTTTTTCCATCGAGTGATTATCTGAGAAATTGTGGATTAGACATTACTCTTTTGAAAAAAAAAAAAAAACAACTGGGCACTAGAATTTTCAATAGGCAGCCAGGTAGGGGTCAATTGAAGAATTACACAGGGGTCAAAATTAAAAATGCTGAAATCATTTTGAAAACTACACCACATTATTTGTCTGATTGTAAAGATTCCAAAAAGGTATAGTTTGGACTATCTATGACTGAATGATCAAGAGTTATGGGGTAAAAACAGCAAAAATGGTGACAAAGGTGTTGTGTGGGCCGCTGAAGAGGAGGTACTGCTGGCCCACCACCACAAGATGGCGCCCTGCTTGAAGTGCGGGCTTCAAGCACGAGAGGGCGTCGGAGCGACCAGGAGTGACAGCTGTCACTCATCATCCGTACCAGCTGTCACTCATCCACTACTCATCACCACCACCATAAAGGCCGGACTGCTACTCCACCTCCCCGCCAAGAAATCAGCTACCATCCAGGTAATTGTCTCTGCTGACTCAAAACATTGAGTAATAATCTGAACTTCTTTGCAGCCGTTTTCCTGTGGTGTGTCCTTATCTGTGGGATTGGCGTTTGGTGTGATCAGCGACGGCTTCGCTTCACACCCCAACCAGATAAGTGGTTAGACAGGAGCTGCACGAGTGTGTGATTGGAGGTGGAGGTTCTCCCTCCTAATTGTGTACAGACTGTGGGATTACTGAGTGTGTGACCTCACACTCATCAGGACTGTCTCTGTTCTCTGCCAGCAGTACCGGGTCTGACTGCTGAAGACAGCGGCCACCTGGGGCGCAGGGCTTGGCGGCTCCGGTGTTCTTCAGCTCCGTTGGCAGTGGAAGCTGTGTGGGACCCGGCTCTTCTCCCGCCAGGCGTCTTCTATCGTCGAGCCTGCCCACACATCACCTGGTGTATGATTGACAGTCACTATATTGTTATTGTCTGTACGTCGTTGTAAAATTCACAACATTAAATTGTTACTTTTGGCTTATCCATTGTCCGTTCATTAACGCCCCCTTTTGTGGGTCCGTGTCACGACACTTTCACAACAGGATTTCTCGGCCAGCATCATGGATCCCGAGGGGCGTCAACCTTCGCTTGAACAGCCAATGGAAGAGCGAGGTGCACAGGCGCCAGCAGGAGGCGTGTTGGGTGAGCTGCAGCACATCTTAACCACCTTTACCGCTCGGTTGGACTTAGTTACCGAGCAGAGCAGTGTTCTCAATCGTAGGATGGAGGCTCTCACCGCCCAGGTGGAAGCGCATGCTCAGGGCGCTGCAGCAGCACCTCCTCCTGCTGACCGTGTGCCAGAAACAGACGATCCGCTGGTCGTTCAACGAACCCCCCCACCTTCCCCTGAAGCATACATAAGCCCTCCGGAGCCGTACGGAGGCTGTGTGGAGACGTGCGCGGACTTCTTGATGCAGTGCTCGCTCGTCTTTTCACAGCGTCCCGTCATGTACGCGTCAGACGCTAGCCGGGTGGCTTATGTTATAAATTTGCTTCAAGGAGAGGCACGCGCCTGGGCTACGGCGCTCTGGGAGCAGAATTCACGGCTCCTAACGGTTTATACTGAGTTTGTGAGGGAGTTCCGACAGGTGTTCGACCACCCTCATAGAGGCGAGACCGCTTCAAGTGTGCTGCTGTCGATACGGCAGGGGCGTCGGAGCGCAGCGAAGTATGCAGTCGACTTCCGCATCGTGGCAGCGCGAGCCGGCTGGAATGCTGTTGCGCTCCGCACCGCCTTTGTAAACGGACTGTCTCTGGTCCTTAAGGAGCACCTGGTGGCGAAGGACGAGCTGCGGGATTTAGATGGGCTTATCGACCTGGTTATACGGTTAGACAACCGATTAACAGAACACCGACGGGAGTGAGACGAAGGGCGTGGTCAGGCACAAGCCGTCCCTCTTCCTTCCGGGTCTGAAAGGGAGCCGACTTCCCCACGCTCCGCTGCCAGGGCTCTCCACGTGACAACAGCTCCCCCTGCTGATGTTGCTATGGAAACAAGCAGGGCCAAAAAGCGATCAGATCAGAGACAAAGGAGGCTGATCCGTGGAGAGTGTTTTCTCTGCAGCTCTACCGAGCACACACAGAGAGAATGCCCCAAACGGTCGAAACAGCAGCACTCGTCCTTAGAGACTGGGCTAAGGGTGGGCCACAACACCCACGTGGGGAGACCCCGACGATCTGCACGTATCCCAGTCACGATCCTGAGTGGGGATCTAACCCTTCACGCCCCAGCACTGGTGGACACGGGGTCGGAGGGGAATCTGCTGGATAGCAGATGGGCAAAGGAGGTTGGGCTCCCTCTAGTGGCCTTACCGTCACCATTGTCGGTGCGGGCACTAGATGGCACCCTTCTTCCACTAATCACACACCAGACACAGCCAGTGACATTGGTGGTGTCTGGGAATCACAGGGAGGAGATTGTGTTTTATATAACACCTTCTACCTCCCGAGTGATTTTGGGTTTTCCATGGGTGTTAAAACACAATCCCCGGATTGATTGGCCGTCTGGGGTTGTGCTTCAGTGGAGCGAAACCTGCCACCGGGAGTGTTTAGGATCCTCGGTTCCACCCGGTGTGACAGCTAAGGAGGAGGTTTTAGTCCCCCCCAATCTGGCGGCGGTGCCAGCCGAGTACCACGACCTTGCTGACGTCTTCAGCAAGGATCTGGCACTCACGCTGCCCCTGCACCATCCGTACAATTGTACCATTGAATTGATAACGGGCGCTGAGTACCCGTCCAGCAGGCTGTACAACCTCTCACGTCCGGAACGCGAATCAATGGAGACCTACATCTGGGACTTGTTAGCTGCCGGGTTGATCCAGAACTCCACCTCCCCGATGGGTGCTGGTTTCTTTTTTATGGGTAAGAAGGACGGCGGACTCCGTCCATGCATTGATTACAGAGGGCTGAACGAGATCACGGTTCGCAACCGATACCCGTTACCTCTGTTGGATTCAGTGTTCACGCCCCTGCATGGAGCCCAAATTTTCACGAAATTGGATCTTAGGAATGCTTATCACCTGGTTCGGATCCGGGAGGGAGACGAGTGGAAGACGGCATTTAACACCCCGTTAGGTCACTTTGAGTACCTGGTCATGCCGTTCGGCCTCACCAATGCGCCCGCGGCGTTCCAAGCATTGGTTAATGACGTCTTGCGGGACTTCCTGCATCGGTTTGTCTTCATATATCTAGACGATATAATCATCTTTTCTCCGCATCCTGAGACCCATGTCAAGCATGTACGTCAGGTCCTACAGCGGTTGTTGGAGAACCGGCTGTTTGTGAAGGGCGAGAAGTGTGAGTTCCACCGCACTTCTTTGTCTTTCCTGGGGTTCATAATCTCCTCCAACTCTGTCGCCCCTGATCCGGCCAAGGTTGCGGCGGTGAGAGACTGGCCCCAACCAACGAACCGTAGGAAACTGCAACAGTTCCTCGGTTTTGCAAATTTCTACAGGAGGTTCATCAAGGGCTACAGTCAGGTAGTTAGCCCCCTGACAGCCCTGACCTCCACAAAAGTCCCCTTCACCTGGTCGGATCGGTGCGAAGCCGCATTTAGGGAGTTGAAACGCCGGTTCTCGACTGCACCGGTTCTGGTGCAGCCTGATCCCAAGCGCCAGTTCATAGTTGAAGTGGACGCCTCTGACTCAGGGATAGGAGCCGTGCTATCCCAGAGCGAGGAGTCCGACAAGGTTCTCCATCCATGTGCCTACTTTTCCCGCAGGTTGACCCCAGCTGAACGGAACTATGATGTCGGCACTCAGGAACTTCTTGCGGTGAAGAAGGCTCTTGAGGAGTGGAGACACCTGTTGGAGGGAGCATCGGTACCTTTTACGGTTTTCACGGACCATCGGAACCTGGAGTACATCCGGACCGCGAAGCGTCTGAACCCCAGGCAAGCCCGCTGGTCACTGTTCTTCGGGCGTTTTGACTTCCGGATAACCTACCGCCCCGGGACAAAAAACCAACGATCTGACGCCCTGTCCTGGGTGCATGAAGAGGAGGTCAAGACCGAGCCGTCAGACCCCCCTGACACCATCATCCCCGAGTCCACTGTCGTGGCCACCCTTACCTGGGACGTGGAGAAGACCGTCCGGGAGGCCCTGACACGGAGCCCGGACCCGGGGACAGGTCCGAAGAACAAGTTGTACGTCCCACCAGAGGCCAGGGCTGCGGTCCTTGACTTCTGTCACGGTTCCAAGCTCTCCTGTCATCCAGGGGTGTGAAGGACCGTGGCAGTGGTCCAGCAGCGCTTCTGGTGGGCGTCTATGGAAGCCGACGTCCAGGAGTATGTCCAGGCCTGCACCACCTGTGCCAGGGGCAAAGCCGACCACCACAAGGCCCAAGGCCTCCTCCAGCCTCTGCCCGTGCCTCGTCGCCCCTGGTCTCATATTGACCTGGACTTTGTCACAGGCCTCCCGCCGTCCCAGGGCAACACCACCATCTTAACGATAGTGGACCGGTTCTCCAAGGCGGCTCACTTCGTGGCCCTCCCGAAGCTCCCGATGGCCCAGGAGACTGCAGACCTCCTGGTCCACCACGTCGTGCGTCTGCATGGATTCCATCAGACATTGTCTCGGATCGTGGTCCTCAGTTCTCCTCCCAGGTCTGGAGGAGTTTCTGCAGGGAACTGGGGGCCACCGTCAGTCTCTCGTCTGGGTACCACCCCCAGACGACCGGGCAGGCAGAGCGGACGAACCAGGAACTGGAGCAGGCCCTCCGCTGCGTGACCTCCACGCACCCGACGGCCTGGAGTGACCATCTGGCCTGGATCGAGTACGCTCATAATAGCCAAGTCTCATCTGCCACCGGCCTCTCCCCGTTTGAGGTGTGTTTGGGGTACCAGCCCCCATTGTTTCCACTGGTGGAGGGAGAGGTCGGGGTGCCCTCGGTCCAGGCCCATCTGAGGAAGTGCCGTCGGGTGTGGCGTACCGCCTGCTCTGCCCTGCTCAGAGCCCGGACGAGGGCTAAGGCCCATGCAGACCGCCGGCGTTCCCCGGCCCATGCATACCAGCCCGGGCAGGAGGTCTGGCTATCCACTAAGGACATCCCCCTGCAGGTGGAATCCCACAAACTCAAGGACAGGTACATCGGACCTTTTCCCATCCTCAAAGTCCTCAGTCCGGCCACAGTGAAGCTGAAGCTGCCAGCTTCACTGCGGATACACCCCGTGTTTCATGTGTCGAGACTCAAGCCCTGCCATACCTCACCACTGTGTGCCCTGGGACCAGCACCGCCTCCTGCCCGGATCATTGACGGGGAGCCCACGTGGACGGTATGCCGGCTCCTGGACGTCCGTCGAAAGGGCCGGGGGTTCCAGTATCTGGTGGACTGGGAGGGTTATGGCCCCGAAGAGCGCTCCTGGGTGAAGAGGAGCTTCATCCTGGACCCGGCCCTCCTGGCCGACTTCTACACCCGTCACCCGGACAAGCCTGGTCGGGCGCCAGGAGGCGCCCATTGAGGGGGGGGTCCTGTTGTGTGGGCCGCTGAAGAGGAGGTACTGCTGGCCCACCACCACAAGATGGCGCCCTGCTTGAAGTGCGGGCTTCAAGCACGAGAGGGCGTCGGAGCGACCAGGAGTGACAGCTGTCACTCATCATCCGTACCAGCTGTCACTCATCCACTACTCATCACCACCACCATAAAGGCCGGACTGCTACTCCACCTCCCCGCCGAGAAATCAGCTACCATCCAGGTAATTGTCTCTGCTGACTCAAAACATTGAGTAATAATCTGAACTTCTTTGCAGCCATTTTCCTGTGGTGTGTCCTTATCTGTGGGATTGGCGTTTGGTGTGATCAGCGATGGCTTCGCTTCACACCCCAACCAGATAAGTGGTTAGACAGGAGCTGCACGAGTGTGTGATTGGAGGTGGAGGTTCTCCCTCCTAATTGTGTACAGACTGTGGGATTACTGAGTGTGCGACCTCACACTCATCAGGACTGTCTCTGTTCTCTGCCAGCAGTACCGGGTCTGACTGCTGAAGACAGCGGCCACCTGGGGCGCAGGGCTTGGCGGCTCCGGTGTTCTTCAGCTCCGTTGGCAGTGGAAGCTGTGTGGGACCCGGCTCTTCTCCCGCCAGGCGTCTTCTATCGTCGAGCCTGCCCACACATCACCTGGTGTATGATTGACAGTCACCATATTGTTATTGTCTGTACGTCGTTGTAAAATTCACAACATTAAATTGTTACTTTTGGCTTATCCATTGTCCGTTCATTAACGCCCCCTGTTGTGGGTCCGTGTCACGACACTTTCACAACAAAAGGTCAGTTTTGGTTTGTACAAGGGTCAAAAGTTAAAGTTCCTTCAATTTTGTTAAAAACTGATGCAAATTACTGGTTGAGCTAATAGATTGATAAATGGAATAGTTTTGATTGTGATGAATTAACATTAACATAAGATCACTGTCCTCAAAATCATTGTTGATCAGTGATTTAATTATTGATCATCATGATTAGGTTATGTGAAACCTGGCTTAAACTTTCAGCTGTCCTCCCCTTAAATGAGGCCTGCCCACCAGCATATACATTTAGTCATGTCCCTCATTATGTGAAGCAAGGCAGGGGTGTTGCTCTTATTTATAAATCTAGGTTTAGCTTATTAGCTGTTGGGGGTCACAAATATAACTCGTTTGAGCATCTGATTCTCTGCTCTGCTCAGGATCATTGGTGACTTTAACGTTCATATAAATAAGCCTTGTGATCCCCTCTGCAAATCATTTATGGAAATTGTGGATGCATTAGGATTTCGGTAATGCATTCGGGATTCGATGCACATTAGTGGAAATACCCTGGATCTGGTTCTCGCACGTGGTATTGCTGTCATGAATATTGACATCATGCCTCTTACATCAGTGGTGTCTGATCACTCACTTATTAAGTTTACAGTTTCGCTGCCATGTTTAGTGGAACAACAACCTTATATATCACTACGGCGATGCATCAACTCCTCAACTAAGACTGAACTAGAAGCTAAACTGCCTGATGTCTTAGCTTCACATTTGACAAATGCCCAGTCAGTAGACAGACTTGTGGATAGTTTAAACTCAGTGCTCAAAACTACATTCGACATGATTGCACCACCTGTGTACAAACCGCGCTCCCCCAAATCACAGTCACCTTGGTTCAATGATTATCTGCGTGACCTCAAGCATAAAGCAAGAGGTCTAGAACGGAAATGGCGTCGTTCAAAATTAGAATTATTTCACCTTGCGTGGCGTGATGCTATCTTAGACTGTAAGCATGCATTATTGGCTACAAAGCGGACCTACTACTCTGATTTGATCAACAGAAACAAGCATAACTCAAAGTTCTTGTTCGACACGGTGGCAACACTTATTCATGGACAACCACCTGTAGTTCCCTCTCGTTTTACAGCACAAGATTTCCTGGATTACTTTGGGAAGAAAATAGAAGACATCAGGTTAAACATATCCCGGCATGCCTTAACCCAGCCACTACACCCTGCTATTGAGGTGGGCGTCACTACTGAGGTATTACCTAGATTTACAGTATCTCACTAGACATGCTGAGGAAACTCGTAACGTCAACAAAAAGCACAACCTGTTTATTTGATCCTATACCAACAAAACTGTTTAAGGACCTGTGGTCTACTCTTGGGCCAACTGTGCTGGAAATTATTAATCTTTCTTTAACTTCTGGATCTGTTCCTAAATGTTTTAAATCTACAGTGATTAAACCATAACTTAAGAAACCTAATCTTGACCCTAATGTATTGAAAAACTATCGGCCGATATCAAATCTATCATTTTTCTCTAAAATTGTGGAAAAAGTGGTGTCACGGCAGCTCATAGACTATCTTACTGAGAATAATCTCTTTGAGCCACTGCAGTCTGCTTTTAGAAAATATCATTCCACAGAGACGGCTCTCACTAAAGTGATGAATGATCTTCTGCTTACGATGGATTTGGTCACCACTACGGTTCTGTTGCTGTTAGATCTCAGTGCTGCATTTGATACAATGGATCATCATATTCTACTTGATAGGCTGGAAAATTATTTTGGGATTACTGGGAGTGCCCTTGCATGGCTGATGTCATACTTGACCAGTCGTCATACTTGACCAGTGTGTCTCACTGTGTTTTGTACAGTAACACTAACTCTAACCTTAGTGACATGAAATTTGGGGTTCCACAGGGGTCTGTCTTAGGCCCCCTGCTTTTCTCCGTTTACATAGCACCCCTTGGGCACATATTGCGGCGTTTTGGGATTACCTTTCACTGCTGTGCAGATGATACTCAGTTATACATGCTGATAACTGCTGGTAATCACGTTCACATAAAATCCTTAGAAGATTGCCTTGCAGCAGTGAGAAGTTGGATGTCTAGAAACTTCCTACTTTTAAACTCTGATAAGACTGAAATGATGGTTCTAGGTTCAGTGAGACATCGGCATCAATTTGACCAGTTAACGCTCAGCGTAGGCTCGTGTGTCACACTGACAAAGTGAGGAACCTTGGGGTAATTTTTGATTCTTTTGTTGTCCTTTGGCCTCCACATTAGAAATATTACGAGGACTGCTTTCTTCCACCTGCGAAATATAGCAAAGATTCGTCCCATCCTGTCTATGGCTGATGCTGAGACCCTGATCCATGCATTTATCTCTTCTAGACTGGACTACTGCAATGTTCTATTTTCTGGTTTACTGCAGTCTAGCATTAGGGCTCTCCAATTGGTTCAAAATGCTGCAGCCAGACTTTTGACAGGAAGCAGAAAGTTTGACCACATTACACCCATTTTGGCATCTTTTCACTGGCTTCCTGTCCCAGTGAGATCAGATTTTAAGGTTCTGCTACTAGTCTAGAAAATTGTTCACGGACTGGCACCTCCCTACTTAGCTGATCTAATTAAACCTTACGTACCGGCCCGGGCTTTACATTCTCAGGGTGCAGGACTACTTTGTGTCCCTAAGGTGAATAAGAAGTCTGTGGGTCACAGAGTTTTCTCTTATCGTGCCCCTGTTCTGTGGAATGATCTCCCTGCATCAATAAAACAGTCAGATTCTGTGGAGAATTTCAAGTCCAGACTTAAGACACTTATTTTCCCTTTCATATGGCTAGCATACTGGTACAGTTTTGTTTTACGCTTTTTACTCTTTTAATTAATTTTATTAGTAATTGGAGTGGGCCGCGGCCTCAACTTTACCTAAATTCTGGGTCTTTTAGTGAAGTTTAGGGCTAGCGGCCGGCGATCACCTTAGTATTTCTTCTGTTTTTCTTGTTGTTTAATGCTGACAAATTATACAGTATTTTTTGTCTTTCTGATGCCTGATTCTGTTTTTTCTCTCTGTTTAAGGTGCAGCCCCATCCAGAGATGGGAGTTGTGTTTGTGCTGGCGATCCTCCTGTCCTGTGCACCAACAGCATTTCTTGTATATTCGTCCGTGATGTTCTGTGAATTGTTTCTGTAATTTATGTCTGTATCATGGCCCAAGCAGAGGGTCACCTCTTTGAGTCTGGTCTGCTTGAGGTTTCTTCCTCAGAGGGAGTTTTTCCTTACCACTGTTGCTCTGGGGGTTGGTAATGTTAGACCTCACCTGTGTGAAGCGCTTTGAGGCAACTCTGTTGTGATTTGGCGCTATATAAATGAAAATAAATTGAAAATTGAAATTGAATGTTTGGTGTCCAAAGTAAAGGTCAAACAAGGTCAACGTCCATTGGATTCTATGACATGTGACATATGTTACCTGTAAGATGATAACTAAGAATGATACATGGTCCAGACTATTCCTTTTTAAAACCCTGTTAACTAAATAGTTTGCATAATTTTTTACCAAAATTGGAGTAACCTTAACTTTTGACGCCTGTATAAACTGAAACTGACCTTTGTCACCATTTTTGCTGGTTTTACCCCATAACCCGTGATCATTCAGTCATAGATAGCCCAAACTATACCTTTTTGGAATCTTTAAGATCAGACAAATAATGTGGTGTAGTTTTCAAAATGATTTGTGCATTTTTAATTTTGAGCCCTGTGTAATTATTTAATTGACAACCACCTGGCTGCCTATTGAAAATTCAAGTGGCCAGTCGGTTTTTTCAAAAGAGTAATATCTCAGGAGTATTTGTGCCAACTTTGGTGCTTGTATCACCATTTGCATGATTTTGCTCTAAATATTCTCTTAGCTGCTGCACCATTGGTGACTTCAACATTCATACAACCCCAATTCCAATGAAGTTGGAACGTTGTGTAAAATGTAAATAAAAACAGAATACAATGATATGCAAATCCTCTTCAACCTATATTCAATTGAATACACCACAAAGACAAGATATTTAATGTTCAAACTGGTAAACTTTATTGTTTTTGTACAAATATTTGTTTATTTTGAAATGGATGCCTGCAACAGGTTTCTAAAAAGCTGGTACAGTGGTATGTTTCCCACTGTGTTACATCACCTTTCCTTCTAACAACACTCAATAAGCGTTTGGGAACTGAAGACACTAATTGTTGAAGCTTTGTAGGTGGAATTCTTTCCCATTCTTGCTTGATGTACAACTTCAGTTGTTCAACAGTCCGGGGTCTCTGTTGTCGTGTTTTGCGCTTCATAATGTGCCACACATTTTCAATGGGTGACAGGTCTGGACTGCAGGCAGGCCAGTCTAGTACCCGCACTCTTTTACTACGAAGCCACACTGTTGGAACACGTGCAGAATGTGACTTGGCATTGTCTTGCTGAAATAAGCAGGGACGTCCCTGAAAAAGACGTTGCTTGGATGGCAGCATGTGTTACTCCAAAACCTGGATGTACCTTTCAGCATTGATGGTGCCATCACAGATGTGTAAGTTGTCCATGCCATGGGCACTAACACACCCACATACCATCACAGATGCTGGCTTTTGAACTTTGTGCTGGTAATTACAAACTTTGTGTATTAGGATTCCAGCAATGCATTCAGGACTCGACACACATTAGTGGAAATACCCTGGATTTGGTCTTCGTTTGCGGTATCGCTGTCACAAATATTGACATCATGCCTCTTGTGTCCGTGGTTGCAGATCACTCACTTATTAAGTTTACAGTCTTGTTTGTATGTTTACTGGAACAAGAACCTTATTCATCACTGCGCCAACACGTCAATTCTTCAACTACAATTGAACTTGGAGCCAGACTACCTGATATCTTCAATTCAGTTTCAATTCATTTAATTTATATAGCGCCAAATAACACCAAACCTGCCTCAAGGTGCTTCACACAAGTAAGCTCTAACCTTACCAACCCCCAGCGCAAGAACACAGGCAACAGTGGTAAGAAAAAACTCCCTCTGAGAAAGAAATGTCAAACAGACCAGACTCAGAGGAGCTTTCAAATCAAATCAAATCAATTTTATTTATATAGCGCCAAATCACAACAAACAGTTGCCCCAAGGCACTTTATATTGTAAGGCAAAAGCCATACAATAATTACAGAAAAACCCCAACGGTCAAAACGACCCCCTGTGAGCAAGCACTTGGCGACAGTGGGAAGGAAAAACTCCCTTTTAACAGGAAGAAACCTCCAGCAGAACCAGGCTCAGGGAGGGGCAGTCTTCTGCTGGGACTGGTTGGGGCTGAGGGAGAGAACCAGGAAAAAGACATGCTGTGGAGGGGAGCAGAGATCGATCACTAATGATTAAATGCAGAGTGGTGCATACAGAGCAAAAAGAGAAAGAAACACTCAGTGCATCATGGGAACCCCCCAGCAGTCTACGTCTAGAGCAGCATAACTAAGGGATGGTTCAGGGTCACCTGATCCAGCCCTAACTATAAGCTTTAGCAAAAAGGAAAGTTTTAAGCCTAATCTTAAAAGTAGAGAGGGTGTCTGTCTCCCTGATCCGAATTGGGAGCTGGTTCCACAGGAGAGGAGCCTGAAAGCTGAAGGCTCTGCCTCCCATTCTACTCTTACAAACCCTAGGAACTACAAGTAAGCCTGCAGTCTGAGAGCGAAGCGCTCTATTGGGGTGATATGGTACTACGAGGTCCCTAAGATAAGATGGGACCTGATTATTCAAAACCTTATAAGTAAGAAGAAGAATTTTAAGTTCTATTCTAGAATTAACAGGAAGCCAATGAAGAGAGGCCAATATGGGTGAGATATGCTCTCTCCTTCTAGTCCCCGTCAGTACTCTAGCTGCAGCATTTTGAATTAACTGAAGGCTTTTCAGGGAACTTTTAGGACAACCTGATAATAATGAATTACAATAGTCCAGCCTAGAGGAAATAAATGCATGAATTAGTTTTTCAGCATCACTCTGAGACAAGACCTTTCTAATTTTAGAGATATTGCGCAAATGCAAAAAAGCAGTCCTACATATTTGTTTAATATGCGCTTTGAATGACATATCCTGATCAAAAATGACTCCAAGATTTCTCACAGTATTACTAGAGGTCAGGGTAATGCCATCCAGAGTAAGGATCTGGTTAGACACCATGTTTCTAAGATTTGTGGGGCCAAGTACAATAACTTCAGTTTTATCTGAGTTTAAAAGCAGGAAATTAGAGGTCATCCATGTCTTTATGTCTGTAAGACAATCCTGCAGTTTAGCTAATTGGTGTGTGTCCTCTGGCTTCATGGATAGATAAAGCTGGGTATCATCTGCGTAACAATGAAAATTTAAGCAATGCCGTCTAATAATACTGCCTAAGGGAAGCATGTATAAAGTGAATAAAATTGGTTGTAGCACAGAACCTTGTGGAACTCCATAATTAACCATAGTCTGTGAAGAAGATTCCCCATTTACATGAACAAATTGTAATCTATTAGATAAATATGATTCAAACCACCGCAGCGCAGTGCCTTTAATACCTATGGCATGCTCTAATCTCTGTAATAAAATTTTATGGTCAACACTATCAAAAGCAGCACTGAGGTCTAACAGGACAAGCACAGAGATGAGTCCACTGTCTGAGGCCATAAGAAGATCATTTGTAACCTTCACTAATGCTGTTTCTGTACTATGATGAATTCTAAACCCTGACTGAAACTCTTCAAATAGACCATTCCTCTGCAGATGATCAGTTAGCTGTTTTACAACTACACTTTCAAGAATTTTTGAGAGAAAAGGAAGGTTGGAGATTGGCCTATAATTAGCTAAGATAGCTGGGTCAAGTGATGGCTTTTTAAGTAATGGTTTAATTACTGCCACCTTAAAAGCCTGTGGTACATAGCCAACTTATAAAGATAGATTGATCATATTTAAGATCGAAGCATTAATTAATGGTAGGGCTTCCTTGAGCAGCCTGGTAGGAATGGGATCTAATAGACATGTTGATGGTTTGGACGAAGTAACTAATGAAAATAACTCAGACAGAACAATCGGAGAGAAAGAGTCTAACCAAATACCGGCATCACTGAAAGCAGCCAAAGAGAACGATATGTCTTTGGGATGGTTATGAGTAATTTTTTGTCTAATAGTTAAAATTTTATTAGCAAAGAAAGTCATGAAGACATTACTAGTTAAAGTTAAAGGAATACTCGGCTCAATAGAGCTCTGACTCTTTGTCAGCCTGGCTACAGTGCTGAAAAGAAACCTGGGGTTGTTCTTATTTTCTTCAATTAGTGATGAGTAGTAAGATGTCCTAGCTTTACGGAGGGCTTTTTTTTATAAAGCAACAGACTCTTTTTCCAGGCTAAGTGAAGATCTTCTAAATTAGTGAGACGCCATTTCCTCTCCAACTTACGGGTTATCTGCTTTAAGCTGCGAGTTTGTGAGTTATACCACGGAGTCAGGCACTTCTGATTTAAGGCTCTCTTTTTCAGAGGTGCTACAGCATCCAAAGTTGTCCTCAATGAGGATATAAAACTATTGACAAGATAATCTATCTCACTCACAGAGTTTAGGTAGCTACTCTGTCCTGTGTTGGTATATGGCATTGGAGAACATAAAGAACGAATCATATCCTTAAACCTAGTTACAGTGCTTTCTGAAAGACTTCTACTGTAATGAACCTTATTCCCCACTGCTGGGTAGTCCATCAGAGTAAATGTAAATGTTATTAAGAAATGATCAGACAGAAGGGGGTTTTCAGGGAATTTCCATACCATAAGTCAGAACAAGATCTAAGGTATGATTAAAGTGGTGGGTGGACTCATTTACATTTTGAGCAAAGCCAATTGAGTCTAACAATAGATTAAATGCGGTGTTGAGACTGTCATTCTCAGCATCTGTGTGGATGTTAAAATTGCCCACTATAATTATCTTATCTGAGCTAAGCCCCTGGAGCGTCCAGCCTCTGGAGAGGGGCTGGATGCTCCACTTTTCTGGTGTTGCCCACAGGGAGAGGCGGAGAGCTGGGGTAGCATTGCTTATTGCTCCCCAGCTCAGTCGCCATGTGTTGGAGTTCACCCCGGTGAACGAGAGGGTCGCATCCCTACGCCTTCAGGTCGGGGACAGGTCTCTCACTGTTGTCTTTCATCAAGCAGCTCCAGTCCAAAACTGGTGTCCTGACCTCCCACCATGCTCACCGTGTCTGACCCCCACAGAAGAGTTCTTTCCAGCGTGGCGGTGGAAGGTATACGACCGGCAACCTCATGCAGGCTGTGGAGGAGCCATGCAACTGATGTGGGTGATTGAGGGATGGATCACACACTCGAGGTGCTTCTTCTTTGAGGACACGGTCTGTGATGTGGATGAGGTGTTGTGTCCACACCCAGCTGTGAGCCAAGATGCTGCCAAATTAATTTTCTTGCCTCTTTTTTTCTTTATATATTTTTTCTGCAGTTTCCTTTTTTTTGTGAGCATATTTTTATTCTCTCCAACTTAAATATATCTGCAGCATATGTTTTGTGATCTCCCCCTTGAACTGCCACCTTATCGTGGTGGGGGCGTTTGCGTACCCGGATGATCCTAGGAGCTATGTTGTCGGGGGCTTTGTGCCCCTGGTAGGGTCTCCCAAGGCAAACAGGTCCTAGGTGATGGGTCAGACTAAGGGCAGTTCAGAAGCTCCCATGACCAGTACAGAATCAAGGACCAAAACGTCGCCCGGTATGGCGGAGCCGGGTCACCACCCTGGAGCCAGGGCTGGGATTAGGGCTCGCATGCAAGGGCCTGGTGGTTGGGCCTCAGCCCATGGGGTCTGGCAAGGCTCAGCCCAAAAGAGTGATGTGGGCCCGCCCTCCTATGGGTTCACCACCTGCAGAGGGGGCAATGGACGTCGGATGCAGAGAGGATTAGGTGGCAGTTGAGGGCAGTGGCCCGGTGGCGGTGGCCCGGTGGCCCGGTCCACGTTCACAGCCCCTGGCTGTTGGGATGTGGAACGTCACCTTGCTGGGGGGGAAGGAGCCTGAGCTTGTGCAGGAGGTTGAGAGATACTGACTCGAGATAGTCGGACTCACCGCCACGCACAGCTTGGGCTCTGGTACCCAACTCCTGGAGAGGGGCTGGATGCTCCACTTTTCTGGTGTTGCCCACAGGGAGAGGCGGAGAGCTGTGGTAGCATTGCTTATTGCTCCCCAGCTCAGTCGCCATGTGTTGGAGTTCACCCCGGTGAACGAGAGGGTCACATCCCTACACCTTCAGGTCGGGGACAGGTCTCTCACTGTTGTCTTTCATCAAGCAGCTCCAGTCCAAAACTGGTGTCCTGACCTCCCACCATGCTCACCGTGTCTGACCCACACAGAAGAGTTCTTTCCGGCGTGGCGGTGAAAGGTATATGACCGGCAGCCTCATGCAGGCTGTGGAGGAGCCATGCAACTGATGTGGGTGATTGAGGGATGGATCACACACTCGAGGTGCTTCTTCTTTGAGGACACTGTCTGTGATGTGGATGAGGTGTTGTGTCCACACCGAGCTGTGAGCCAAGATGCTGCCAAATTAATTTTCTTGCCTCTTTTTTTCTTTATATATTTTTTCTGCAGTTTCCTTTTTACTTTTTTTGTGAGCATATTTTTATTCTCTCCAACTTAAATATATCTGCAGCATATGTTTTGTGATCTCCCCCTTGAACTGCCACCTTATCGTGGTGGGGGCGTTTGCGTACCCGGATGATCCTAGGAGCTATGTTGTCGGGGGCTTTGTGCCCCTGGTAGGGTCTCCCAAGGCAAACAGGTCCTAGGTGACAGGTCAGACTAAGGGCAGTTCAGAAGCTCCCATGACCAGTACAGAATCAAGGACCAAAACGTCGCCCGGTATGGCGGAGCCGCGGCACCACCCTGGAGCCAGGGCTGGGATTAGGGCTCGCATGCAAGGGCCTGGTGGTTGGGCCTCAGCCCATGGGGTCTGGCCAGGCTCAGCCCAAAAGAGTGACGTGGGCCCGCCCTCCTATGGGTTCACCACCTGCAGAGGGGGCAATGGACGTCGGATGCAGAGAGGATTGGGTGGCAGTTGAGGGCAGTGGCCCGGTGGCCCAGTGGCCCGGTGGCCCGGTGGCGGTGGCCCGGTTCGCGTTCACAGCCCCTGGCTATTGGGATGTGGAAGTCACCCCGCTGGGGGGGAAGGAGCCTGAGCTTGTGCGGGAGGTTGAGAGATACTGTCTCGAGATAGTCGGACTCACCTCCACGCACAGCTTGGGTTCTTGTACCCAACTCCTGGAGAGGGGCTGGATGCTCCACTTTTCTGGTGTTGCCCACAGGGAGAGGCGGAGAGCTAGGGTAGCATTGCTTATTGCTCCCCAGCTCAGTCGCCATGTGTTGGAGTTCACCCCGGTGGGTTGGGTATTTTCTCCTCCAAACATTCTTAAAACCTTTGATAAGACAAACAGAGTCAAGAAACACCAGTGAGACAGAAAGTCAAATTAATCACGCGCGGAGTGCGGCCAGGCTGTACACCAAAGCTACACTAAAGTCTGGCCTGTGCTCCCGCTCTTTTTATTAGAGATGCCCTCATTACATCATAAAACTTGTCCTAAGGGGGGGGGGGGGGGGGACAACGCGAGACAAGTTTCTTCCCGTAACATAAACACATACGTCAATAAGCGCAGCTGTAAGGAAAAACAGTTTCTTTCTTTTACTCTTATCGTCGGAGGTCAGCACATCTCGTTCGTCTGTTGCAGTTATCAGCTGTTGTGCATCTGCCTGGAGTGTCCTGGTCTTCACGCTAAGCATCACATCACAACAGTCAAAACAACCTTCAGGTCTATTACTCCCAGTTCATGACTGACCCCGTCATGCTTCACTCCCAGTCGTTAGCGGCTACAAAAACAAGTTGTCTAATAATAATAATAAGTACATCCAGCTCCTCATTCCCAGTTCAGATTGACCCCAGCATGCTAAAACAAGGTTGAATAACACGTACATTCTCGGGGTCAGGTGCAAACAGCACAACACCGTTCTCATCAGAAAGAAGACAAAAGGTACAAATGTTTAACAGTGATAACATATATATAAAATCTTTAACAAGGGTCGCATCCCTACGCCTTCAGGTCGGGGACAGGTCTCTCACTGTTGTCTCGGCCTACGGGCCACTGTTGTACCAGACCTCCTTGGAGTCCCTGGGAGGGGTAATAGATGGTGCTCCAACTGGGGACTCCAATGTTTTCCTGGGGGATTTCAATGCCCATGTGGGCGGCGACAGTGAGACCTGGAGGGGGGTGATCAGGAAGCACGGCCTCCCCGATCTGAACCCAAGTGGTGTTCAGTTGTTCGTCACAGTTTGTCCATCACAAACATCATGTTCAAGCACAAGCATGTCCATAAGTGCACGTGGCACCAGGACACCCTAAGCCGGAGGTCGATGATCGACTTTGTAGTTGTATCATCTGAGCTTCAGCCACGTGTCTTGGACACTCGGGTGAAGAGAGGGCTGAGCTGTCGACCAATCACCACCTGGTGATGAGTTGGATCCGCTGGGAGGGGAATGGTAAATGGTAAATGGACTGCATTTATATAGAGCTTTTCCGTCTGTATCAGATGCTCAAAGTGCTTTACAATTATGCCTCACATTCACCCCGATGTCAGGGTGCTGCCATACAAGGCGCTCACTACACACCGGGAGCAAAAGGGGATTAAAGGCCTTGCCCAAGGGCCCTTAGTGATTTTCCAGTCAGGTGGGGATTTGAACCCATGATCTTCTGGACTCAAGCCCAACACCTTAACCACTAGACCATCACCTCCTGGAGGAAGCCAGTCAGACCTGGCAGGCCCAAATGTATTGTGAGTGTCTGCTGGGAACGACTGGCGGAACCCTGTGTCAGCGAGGTCTTCAATTCCCACCCCCGGGAGAGCTTCTCCCAGATCCCGGGGGACATTGGAGACATGGAGTCCGAGTGGACCATGTTCTCCACCTCTATTGTCGATGCGGTCGCTCATAGCTGTGGTCGCAGGGTCTCTGGTGCCTGTCGCGGCGGCAATCCCCAAACCCGGTGGTGGACACCAGAAGTAAGGTATGCCATCAAGCTGAAGGAGGAGTCCTACTTGTCTTTGTTGGTAAGTGGGACCCCGGAGGCAGCTGACAGGTACCGGCAGGCCAAGCGTGCTGCAGCCCGTGCGGTCGCAGAGGCAAAAACTCAGGTCTGGGAGGAGTTTGGGGAGGCCATGCAGGAAGACTACTGATTAGCCTCCAAGAAATTCTGACAAACTGTCCGACGCCTCAGGGGGTGGAAGCAGCTCTCCACTGGCACTGTCGACGGTGCGGGTAGGGAGCTGTTGACCCTGACTGGGGATGTTGTCGGGCGGTGGAAGGAATACTCAAGGATCTCCTCAATCCCATCATCACATCTTCCAAAGAGGAAGCAGAAGCAGAAGACTGGGGACTCAGAGGCGGACTTATTTATCACCCAGGCTGAAGTCACCGAGGCGGTCACAAAGCTCCTCTGTGGCAAGGGTCCTGGGGTGGATGAAATCTGTTCTGAGTACCTTAATGCCGCGTTCACACTGGGCGTGACCAGACGCCACAAATTTGCATCGGCCCCGTGGCAACAGATGCACCACCATCGCCCGGTGTATCGCTCTGCTTTCGCTGTGAAAATTCGCCCCAGTGCATCATCAAATTGGAGGAGCTTCCATTCCGCTTGCCGGCTCCGGTTGTCAGTCAAGTTAACATGACGGACCTTGATCACACGGAGTGAGTTGTTGTGGAAAGCTGACAAATGTCATGAGACGTTCCCAATTCGGGGAGTATCATTATTTGCTGCATTAGCTGCATCTGGATGACGGCCGCTTTCAGCGGTCCATCCGCCTCTGTAGAACCCACTTTGAGGACCTCCTCTCCCATTCACACGCGCACATGTAACCAATTTTAAAAAAAAACCTCTGCTGCCCCTGCTGTGGGGCTGCTCCTCGCTCTTCCCCCAAAACCTCTAACATAATTCTGTTTAGAAACCAGTCACCATTTGTTTTATTATACATCTGTGTAGTTAATAAGTAAAATAATCTTCACGGACAATTCGCTCGCGTGCGCACCTGACAAACAAACAAAAAAAAACTCCGCTCCCCTTGCTGTGGGGCTGCTCCTCACTCTTCCCCCAAAATCTCTGTCATAATTGTGTTTAGAAACCAGTCACCATTTGTTTTATTATACATCTGTGCAATTAATAAGTAAAATAATCTTCACGGATGATTCACTCGCGCGTGCATGTGAAAGAAAAAGAAACAAAAACTCTCCGCTGCCTGCTGTGGGACTGCAGCTCGCTCTTCCCCAAAAACTCTGTCATAATTGTGAAATAAAGGAGAAAAGGGACATAAGTCCTGCTCACAGGCTGCAACCAGAGACAGGACATGTTCACATCCAACTCAGTCACACTCCAGACATCACCACGTCACTACATATCCAGTCCCTGATCGGTCATCGCGGCGCGACAAGACGAAAAATTTCAGATTTTGCGACGTGATGCGACGCAATATCGTGCCATAAATGCTCCAACTGCTCAAAATTGCTTCACTCGCATCACTTCATTCATGTCATGCTGCATGGCTTGGCGCCACAACGCGTCCTTCCATAGGGATTACATGGCAATCTGTCGCTGCTGTCACTCGCGTCGTGCCCGGTGTGAATGCGGCTTTAGTCTCTGGATGTTGTGGGACTGTCTTGGTTGACATCCCTCTGCAACATCACGTGGCGATCAGGGACAGTGCTTCTGGATTGGCAGACCGGGGTGGTGGTCCCTCTGTTTAAGAAGGGGGACCACCAACTACAGGGGGATCACACTCACAAGGTCTATTCCAGAGTACTGGAGAGGAGAATCTGACCGACAGTCAAACCTCGGATTCAGGAGGAGCAGTGTGGTTTTTCATCCTGGTCGTGGCACACTGGACCAGCTCTACACCCTCCATCGGGTACTCGAGGATTTTGTGGATCTGGAGAAGGCGTTCGACCGTGTCCCTCTGGGCACCGTGTGGGGGGTGCTCTAGGAGTATGGAGTCTGGGGTCCTTTGCTCAGGGCTATTGGGTCCCTGTACGACCGCAGCAAGAGTTTGGGTCGCATTGCCGGTGGTAAGTCAAACCTGTTTCCAGTGGACGTTGGCCTCCACCAGGGCTGCCCTTTGTCACCGGTTCTGTTCATTACCTTTATGGATAGAATTTCTAGGCACAGCCAGGGTGTAGAGGGGGTGTGGTTTGGGAAGTACCTTGAGGCGATTACTCATGATTTGGCACTATATAAATTAATAAATTATTATTATTATATAACTACACAATCTCATCTCTGCTGTTTGCGGATAATGTGGGTCTGTTGGCTTCGTCAAATCAGGACCTTCAGCGTGCACTGGGGCAGTTTGCAGCTGAGTGTGAAGCATCCGGGATGAAGATCAGCACCTCCAAATCCAAGGCCATGGTTCTTGCCTCGAAAAAGGTGCTTTGCCCTCTTCAGGTCGGTGGAGTGTCCTTGCCTCAAGTGGAGGAGGAGGGACGGATGGAACGTGAGATCGACAGACGGATCGGTGCAGCGTCTGCAGTGATGCGGTCGCTGTATCGGACCGTCATGGTGAAGAAAGAGCTGAGCAGGGGGGCAAAGCTCTCGATTTACCGATCGATCTACGTTCAGACCCTCACCTATGGTCATGAGATTTGACTCATGACCGAAACAATGAGATCACGAGTACAAGCAGCCGAGATGAGTTTCCTCCGCAGGGTGGCTGGGCGCTACTTTAGAGATAGGGTGAGGAGCTCGGTCACTCTGGAGGAGCTCGGAGTCGAGCTGCTGCTCCTCCACGTCGAAAGGAGCCAGCTGAGGTGGCTCGGGCATCTTTTCCAGATGCCCCCTGGACACCTCGCTGGAGAGGTGTTCTGGGCACGTCCCATTGGGAGGAGGCCCCGGGGAAGACCCAGGACACGCTGGAGGGACGACATCTCTCAGCTGGCTTGGGAACGCCTTGGGGTTCCCCCGGAGGAGCTGGGGGAGGTGTGTGTGGATCGGGAGGTCTGGGCGGCTTTGCTTGAGCTGCTGCCCCCATGACCTGACTCCAGATAAAGCGGAAGAAAATGAATGGATGGATGGACATTTTGTGATCAATCAAAATAAATAAATAAATGCTTCAACAGCATGAGTGTGTATCTGAAAATATTTCTGTCCACGTGAACAATCTGAAGAATTTTCTACGGTTTGAACGACTGAAATCAAAGTGCTTTTCAAGATTTCTGTGTAGGCACACACAGAGATGCCCAACAAAAATCTGGTCATATGATTGAAGTGTGCGTGGTTTGGTGCAAAGCTTTGATTCGGATCGTGCTGGATGTAGGTTTGGTGTCAGTGCTTCATTTTGCAGGATGTCTGAGGTATTTTGCAGTTTGGCCGTGTGGTTTTGTGAAATGAGTTTAATATTTTAATAAAACCAGCCTAGTTTACAGAATTGTGTTTAAGCAATTGGAAAACAAAACCTGTAAATGTCCTGGATGTGTGACATCAGCCGTCACTACAACAATGACCTGCCTGAGGAAATTTTCAGGAGTCGCTACAAGTCATCTTTTTTAAAGAAATCCTTCTGATTTCCACTGGATATATTAAAGTGCAAGTGGGGAAATACAAATAAACGTCTTCATCTTCGTCTTCGTCTTCATCTGTGTTAGAATGGATGGTAAAGACCACAGTGGTCTCACTGGCATTTTTGGGGCTGAGAAAATGTCTCTAGCAGTTTCCAGGTGCAACATCTGTGCATTTCTAGGAACAGCTACAGTCCCAGGAACTGTACAGGACCTTCTAAGTCTCAGTTCTCCCAGGACTCTGGGTGAGTAAGAGGAGACATACAGAGTGCAGCAAGTGTTTGATACACTGTCAATTTTGCAAGTTTTCCCACCTACAAAGAATGTAGAGTTCTGTAAGTTTTTATTGTAGGTTCACTTCAACTGTGAGAGACAGAATCTAAAAAAAAAAAAAATCAGAAAATCACATTGTGTGATTTTTAAATAATTAGTTTGCGTTTTATGTCTGAAATAAGTATTTGATCCAATAGAAAAACAGACCTTAATATTTGTTTGCAGTTCCAGAGGTCAGATGTTTCCTGTAGTTCTTGACCAAGTTTTCACACTGCAACAGGGATTTTGGTCCACTCCTCCATACAGATCTTCTCCAGATCTTTCAGGTTTGGAGTTTCAGCTCCCTCCAAAGATTTTCTATTGAGTTCAGGTCTGGAGACTGGCCAAGCCACTCCAGAACCTTGAAATGCTTCTTACGGAGCCCCTCCTTAGTTGCCCTGGCTGTGTGTTTGGGGTCATTGTCATGCTGAAGACCCAGCCATGACCCATCTTCAATGCTCTTACTGAGGGAAGGAGGTTGTTAGCCCAAATCTCACAATACATGACCCCATCCATCCTCCCTTCAATACGGTGCAGTCGTCCTGTCCCCTTTACAGAAGAGCACCCCCAGAGTATGATGTTTCCACCCCCATGCTTCACGGTTGGGACGGTGTTCTTGGGGTTGTTCTCATCCTCCAAGTTGATATCAAAAAGCTTTCTTTTGGTCTCATCTGACCACGTGACCATGTGTAGCAGGATGTACAGGTCATTAGGATTTTCAGCTGGTGTTGGACTCCACGGAGTGGGCTCGTGTAAAAGCAGGCAGAGAACACTCATCTGTCTCCTGCTCGCCTCAGAGTTGCACTCATGCTGCAGATGTGGTTGACGTTTCATTTCCGCATCCTCGTGAGGGAAGCTAGGTGTCTGCTTCACCGCTGCAGGTGTCCTGTCCATGCTGTGCTGCACTGGGCATGGAATTGGATGGCCTCATGCTGCCCTCTGGTGGTTGATATTTTAATTGCCGGATTCTGGGACTAGTGCTATGTTATTTTGTGTTAATATTTTGGCCGTGGCTATTCGCATGGCGGTCGTGTCCATAACACTCATTTCACTATTCACACGGCAAGACTCTGGTGGCAAAAGGCTGACCCTATTCGAACGGCGGCCGTGTCCAGAACTCTCATTTAATGCAGTATGTTTGTTTATACAAGTAGTTCCAAGTTTTACCACCAGAGTCTTGCTGTGCGAATAGCCACTTCCTAATATTTTTATGCAACTTATTTTAGGGATTTTGACGTTTTATTGTTGTGTTAGTGGAAATAAATTCAGAAATAATTTGTTTTGCATTTTGAACCACTTATAGTGGAGCAGATATGTACAATATTTAAGGTGAATTGTGACTTTGACAATAAAAGCATGAAATTTGGCACACCGTTAGAGCATACCAACCAGATCATTTTTGGCTATCGGGGCATCACAGAGGCGGCCATTTTCCAAGATGGCTGCCACGGGTTGATGTTTTATCAGTTGTTCAGGCTCTAGACCATCAAGGCTCTTGATTTAGGTGGCTAATCCTACATATTCAAGGATGAGGAATGCAGTAGTACTATTTACAACATGCTAGCACCTACGTAACAACATATGACTAGCATACAGGTAATTAAATAAATGTAAAACCATTAAAATATGTAATATTAAACATGTTTTCTAACTGTGACTAATGAGAGTACAACACCCTACTTCTCAGTGATTCATTAATTGCTGTTTACAAGAATTATCCAGTAGATGGAGCTCTAAAAACAGTGTGACCTGCAGCAGCTTTTAGTCATCCACTTTTCTCTGCAGTCAGACTTGGTGCAGATTTGATTGCTGCAAGAAACACATGAGCAGTTTTTCTCAATACTCAACAATGAACATATGAGTTTTTAATGAAATGCATTTATATGAGCACTATATTTATTAATCCTCATTATTAAGCAAGCTAGCTGGCTAACATATTTGGCTAACATCAGCAATCTAGCTGAGTAGCAAACATTTATGAAGAGGCTGTGAGTCCATACGCAGCATATTTCAAACTGATTTGAACATGTTATTTCATTGGTCAATACATCGGTATTCAGTTGGTTTGGGTCCGATGCCGATCTCAGTTTTTGGGACTAATCGGTATGTACATTTGTATGATTTCAGATGACCTTGACTGGCCTGTTGCAGCTAAAGGTTCCCCCGACACTTGCACGACTTTGATCCACACACTTGCACCATCATGACGATCCTACCCGCTGTGTTCCCAGCTGGATGCCACGTTTTAGTACACTGGACGCTGCGGTTTAGTACACTGGATGCTGCTTATATAAAATTATTATTTTGTGGTGGATTAATCATTTTCTGTCACAGTTGGCTGTTGAAAACACCTCTAATTGCTTCTGGAGTCACAGAGGACTGTTGCAGCTGGACCTTTCTCTCTCTCTCTCTCTCTCTCTCTCTCGACTGCTCCATGAGGTGGAGAACATATTGGAACCATCTAAAAGGTATTTGTAATATTTATATTGTAATGTCTTGGTAAAACAGTTGCATGTTCTTTCCTTCTTATGAGTAGCTGTAAAATTATGTTTATAACAGATTTAACGTCTCGTTATAATTGTTCAGATGAGCTGCGCTCTGATGTGGTGCGCTGAAGCAGTCACTCGCACTCACACGCAGAGTTCTTTTTTAATTGTTTGCGCAATTTTTATGTGAAGTTCACATTATTATTGTGTGATGGAGATTTTGAACATTTCAAAATTTTCTTTGCACACTTACACAAAGCCACGCACAGTTTACAACAGTTTACAATGAGTTTGAGAAAAGTTCACTGTCGTGCACGGCAGAGTGCGCGGATCAGAGTCGTGCAAGTGTCAGGGGGCCTTCTCTGTACTCTTCCATGTGACTGTGCTGGCAGCTGACGTAACTTTCTCTCACCCTCAGCTAACAGCGCTAACAGCTAGCAGCATGTGCAGCTGGTGTTCTGTTGAATTGCGCGTCTCATTGCATAAATCGACAGTTCCGCATCCCAACAATATTGCGCATGCGTGTGCATGCACAGTTGTGTGGAGGACAGGAATGACATCTCGTCAGAATCCCAGTCAGGGCACAGAGTAATACATCCAAATATGAAATGGTCGAATATTTTGCAACCGTTACCCTGATATTATAAGGTCTGAAATCTCACACAATTAATCAATCAGATTTGTGGAAAAAATGTAATTGGATTAGAATTCTGGTTTTCTTCCGCCTCAGATCAGTATCCTTCTCGTCCACCATAAGGACCCGGTTGCAGTGACGTCACTTCTGGTTTACTTCCGTATCAGTTCAGTCGCTGGCGTTGCTAAGCACGTAGCTAAAACCTCACAGACAGAGGACCTGAATATGTGACCGACTGGAAATGTGTCTCAGATTTCAAAGTAAGTAGTCCACAGTGCTCATACAATTTAAATTTAAGCAAAAATAACAACAAAAAACTTTAACTGGCTTTTAATACCGAGTGGCGCTGTGACATGTTCTGTTTTAATGTGCTGTTTTAACTTTATTGTATACAGTGTTGCCACAGTTACTTTGAAAAAGTAATCCAATTACTGATTACTCCTTGAAAAAGTAACTTTGTTACTTTACTGATTACTCAATTTCAAAAGTAACTAAGTTAGATTACTTGTTGTGTGGGCCGCTGAAGAGGAGGTACTGCTGGCCCACCACCACCAGAGGGCGCCCTGCCTGGAGTGCGGGCTCCAGGCACCAGAGGGCGCTGCCGCATCATGGGAGTAGCCTGGGTGACAGCTGTCACCCATCACCAGACACAGCTGTTCTACTCAGCACCAAGGTATATCAGGAGGACGGCGTCTCCACCTCAGTGCCGAGATATCGCCTAAGACCAAGGTAGTATTCTCTGCAGGTACACATTGCATTATCAACTAAAACCTTGTTTTCAGGACTGGTGACTACTAAACACCTCATTTTGGGATAAGTACTCACCTTCCTGCTATTCTTGCCAAGAGGTGGAGGCGGCTTCTCCCCTCTCTGTTACGGGGTGCGTTCATCCACTCCTGTGTGTTGTTGCTCTCTCCTGCCAGCAGTACCGGATCCGACGAGCGGAGGCAGTGGCCACCTGGGAATTCGGGACTTGGCGGTTCCAGTATTTCCAGGGTTCGGTGGCAGAGGAGATCTGGGTGGTTCCGGTTCGACTGAGACAGACGTCTCCTACCTTCGAGCCTGCCCACACGACACCAACGGATTCGACCCCAAATTGTGTTTGTTGTATTACTCGTGCTGGTTTCTGTAGTAAATCTTGTTATTTATTCTCTCCATTGTCCGTTCATTGCGCCCCCTGTTGTGGGTCCGTGTTCCTACACTTTCACAACAGGATATCTCGGCCAGCGTCATGGATCCCGAGGGGCGTCAACCGGCTGTTGAACGGCCAATGGACGACCAAGGCACGGCGGAGGCTTCGGGAGGGGTAATCGGTGAGTTGCAGCGGATCCTCACCGCTTTCACCTCTCGGATCGACTTAATGACCGAGCAGCACGTTCTCCTAAACCGCAGGGTGGAGGCTCTCGCCGCACAAGTGGAGGCGCGCCCTTCGGGCGCCGCTGCGGCCCTCCCTCCCGAGGACCCTGCGTGCGAAAGTAACGTTCCACTGGTCGTTCAACGGTCCCTCCCTCCGTCCCCAGAAGCATACATAAGCCCTCCAGAACCGTACGGAGGCTGTGTGGAGACGTGCGCGGACTTTCTTATGCAGTGTTCGCTCGTCTTCGCTCAGCGTCCCGTGATGTACGCGACTGATGCTAGCAAAGTAGCTTATGTGATAAATCTGCTTCGCGGGGAGGCACGCGCTTGGGCTACAGCGCTCTGGGAGCAGAACTCACGGCTCCTTCGTTCATACGATGGGTTTGTACGGGAGCTCAGAACGGTGTTCGATCATCCCAACAGAGGAGAGTCCGCTTCAACCGCACTACTGTCCATACGACAGGGACGTCGGAGCGCAGCTGCCTATGCAGTCGCCTTCCGCATCGCGGCGGCGAGATCCGGCTGGAATAGCACTGCCCTCCGCGCTGCCGTTGTAAACGGACTGTCTCTGGTCCTAAAAGAGCACCTGGTGGCTAAGGACGAACCGCGGGATTTAGATGGGCTCATCGATCTAGTCATACGACTCGACAACCGGTTAGAAGAACGCCGTCGGGAACGAGGCGAAGGGCGTGGCCAAGCACGCGTCGTCCCTCTCCCTTCCGGGTCCGATCGAGCTCCGCCCTCCCCACGCTCCTCTGTTCCTGCGCTCCGTGCGCCTATGGCTCCCCCTGCTGACGAAGCTATGGACACGAGCAGGGCAACATTTAGGGCACCTGGAGCACAAAGGAGGCGGGCCCACGGAGCTTGTTATGTTTGTGGCTCGAGTGAGCACATGGCAAACGACTGCCCCGAGCGGTTAAACTCCAACGCCCGCCCCTAGAGACTGGGCCAGGGGTGGGCCAAAACATTCACGTGGGACACACCCACATTGCTACACGACTCCCAGTCACGATCCTTTATGAGGATTCAACCCTGAAGGCCCCAGCACTGGTGGACACGGGCTCTGAGGGGAATCTGCTTGACAGTAGATGGGCCAGGGAGATAGGGCTCCCTCTGGTGGCTCTTACCTCGCCTGTGCAGGTTCGGGCGCTAGATGGCTCCCTACTCCCACCAATCACACATAAGACACCTCCAGTAACTCTGGTGGTGTCAGGTAACCACCGGGAGGTGATCGAGTTCTTCGTGACTCAGGCCACCTCCCGTGTGGTTTTAGGGTTTCCATGGATGCTAAAGCACAATCCCCGGATTGATTGGCCGTCCGGGGTGGTGGTTCAGTGGAGCGAAACCTGCCATCGGGAGTGTCTAGGTTCCTCGGTTCCTCCCGGCTCCCAAGCTAAGGAGGAGGTCCGAGTCCCGCCCAATCTGAAGGCGGTGCCAGCGGAGTACCGTGACCTCGCTGATGTGTTCAGCAAGGATCTGGCTCTCACGCTTCCTCCTCACCGCCCATACGATTGTGCCATTGATTTGGTTCCAGGCAGTGAGTTTCCGTCCAGTAGGCTGTACAACCTCTCACGGCCGGAGCGTGAATCAATGGAGACCTACATCCGGGACTCATTAGCTGCCGGGTTGATCCGGAATTCCACCTCTCCGATGGGTGCTGGTTTCTTTTTTGTGGGTAAAAAGGATGGCGGGCTTCGTCCATGCATTGATTATAGGGGGTTGAACGAAATCACGGTTCGCAATCGATACCCGTTGCCCCTGTTGGATTCGGTGTTCACCCCCTTGCATGGAGCCAATATCTTCACCAAACTTGATCTTAGGAATGCCTATCATTTGGTTCGGATCCGGAAGGGAGACGAATGGAAGACGGCATTTAACACCCCGTTGGGCCATTTTGAGTACCTGGTCATGCCGTTCGGTCTCACTAACGCTCCCGCGACCTTCCAAGCATTGGTAAACGATGTCCTGCGGGACTTCCTGCACCGGTTCGTCTTCGTGTATCTGGACGATATACTCATCTTTTCCCCGGATCCTGAGACTCATGTCCGGCATGTCCGTCAGGTCCTGCAGCGGTTGTTGGAGAACCGCCTGTTTGTGAAGGGCGAGAAGTGTGAGTTCCACCGCACTTCTTTGTCCTTCCTGGGGTTTATCATCTCCTCTAACTCCGTCGCCCCGGACCCGGCCAAGGTTGCGGCGGTGAGAGATTGGCCCCAACCTACAAGCCGTAGGAAGCTGCAACAGTTCCTCGGTTTTGCTAATTTTTATAGGAGGTTCATTAAGGGCTACAGTCAGGTAGTTAGCCCCTGACAGCCCTGACCTCTCCAAAAGTTCCCTTCACCTGGTCGGACCGGTGCGAGGCCGCGTTCAAGGAGTTGAAACGGCGCTTCTCGTCTGCACCAGTTCTGGTGCAGCCCGATCCTAGCCGCCAGTTAGTGGTTGAAGTGGATGCCTCGGACTCAGGGATAGGAGCGGTGCTCTCCCAGAGCGGGAAGACCGATAAGGTCCTTCACCCGTGTGCCTATTTTTCTCGCAGGTTGACCCCCGCTGAACGGAATTATGACGTCGGCAATCGGGAACTCCTTGCTGTGAAAGAGGCCCTCGAAGAGTGGAGACATCTGTTGGAGGGAACAGCCGTGCCATTCACGGTTTTCACTGACCATCGGAACCTGGAGTACATCAGGACCGCTAAGCGTCTGAACCCCAGGCAAGCCCGCTGGTCACTGTTCTTTGGCCGTTTTGACTTCCGGATTACCTACCGTCCCGGGACCAAGAATCAGAGATCGGATGCATTGTCCCGGGTGCACGAAGATGAGGTCAAAACGGAACCGTCGGATCCCCCGGATCCCATCATCCCGGAGTCCGCTATCGTGGCCGCCCTCACCTGGGACGTAGAGAAGACCGTCCGGGAGGCCCTGACCCGTGTCCCGGACCCCGGAAACGGACCAAAAAACAGACTATACGTCCCACCAGAGGCTAGAGCTGCAGTCCTGGACTTCTGTCACGGTTCTAAGCTCTCCTGTCACCCAGGGGTGCGAAGGACCGTGGCAGTCGTCCGGCAACGCTTCTGGTGGGCATCCCTGGAGACCGACGTCCGGGACTACGTCCAGGCCTGTACCACCTGCGCCAGGGGCAAGGCCGATCATAGGAAGACCTCAGGGCAGCTACAGCCATTGCCCGTGCCTCATCGCCCCTGGTCCCACATCGGCCTGGACTTCGTCACGGGTCTCCCGCCGTCCCAGGGAAACACCGTCGTCTTCACGATAGTGGACCGTTTCTCCAAGGCGGCCCACTTCGTGGCCCTCCCGAAGCTCCCTACGGCCCAGGAGACAGCGGACCTCCTGGTCCACCACGTCGTCCGTCTGCATGGCATACCATCAGACATCGTCTCCGATCGCGGTCCCCAGTTCACCTCACATGTCTGGAGGAGCTTCTGCCGGGAACTGGGGGCCACGGTCAGCCTCTCGTCTGGGTACCACCCCCAGACCAACGGGCAGGCAGAGCGGGCGAATCAAGAACTGGAGCAGACACTTCGCTGTGTGACAGCCGCGCACCCGATGGCCTGGAGTACCCACCTGGCCTGGATCGAGTACGCCCACAACAGCCAAGTGTCATCAGCCACCGGCCTCTCCCCATTTGAGGTGTGCTTGGGGTATCAGCCCCCCTTGTTTCCGGTGGTAGAGGGAGAGGTCGGTGTGCCCTCGGTCCAGGCCCACCTACGGAAGTGCCGTCGGGTGTGGCGGGCCGCTCGCTCTGCCTTGTTGCAGGCCCGGACGAGGGCGAAGAGACATGCAGACCGGCGGCGAGCCCCGGCCCCCAAGTATCGTCCTGGGCAGGAGGTCTGGTTGTCCACGAAGGACGTTCCCCTACAGGTTGATTCGCCCAAACTGCAAGACCGGTACATCGGACCTTATAAGATCCTCAAGGTCATCAACCCCGCCGCAGTGAGGCTCCAGCTTCCGGCCTCACTGCGGATCCATCCAGTCTTCCATGTTTCCCGGATCAAGCCTCTTCACACCTCACCCCTCTGCACCCCGGGTCCGGCGCCGCCTCCTGCCCGGATCATCGACGGAGCACCGGCTTGGACTGTCCGCCGGCTCCTTGACGTCCGTCGGATGGGCCGGGGTTTTCAGTATCTGGTGGACTGGGAGGGGTACGGCCCCGAGGAGCGCTCCTGGGTGAGGAAGGGCTTCATCCTGGACCCGGCCCTCCTGGCCGACTTCTACCGACGCCACCCGGACAAGCCCGGTCGTGCGCCAGGAGGCGCCCGTTGAGGGGGGGGTCCTGTTGTGTGGGCCGCTGAAGAGGAGGTACTGCTGGCCCACCACCACCAGAGGGCGCCCTGCCTGGAGTGCGGGCTCCAGGCACCAGAGGGCGCTGCCGCATCATGGGAGTAGCCTGGGTGATAGCTGTCACCCATCACCAGACACAGCTGTTCTACTCAGCACCAAGGTATATCAGGAGGACGGCGTCTCCACCTCAGTGCCGAGATATCGCCTAAGACCAAGGTAGTATTCTCTGCAGGTACACATTGCATTATCAACTAAAACCTTGTTTTCAGGACTGGTGACTACTAAACACCTCATTTTGGGATAAGTACTCACCTTCCTGCTATTCTTGCCAAGAGGTGGAGGCGGCTTCTCCCCTCTCTGTTACGGGGTGCGTTCATCCACTCCTGTGTGTTGTTGCTCTCTCCTGCCAGCAGTACCGGATCCGACGAGCGGAGGCAGTGGCCACCTGGGAATTCGGGACTTGGCGGTTCCAGTATTTCCAGGGTTCGGTGGCAGAGGAGATCTGGGTGGTTCCGGTTCGACTGAGACAGACGTCTCCTACCTTCGAGCCTGCCCACACGACACCAACGGATTCGACCCCAAATTGTGTTTGTTGTATTACTCGTGCTGGTTTCTGTAGTAAATCTTGTTATTTATTCTCTCCATTGTCCGTTCATTGCGCCCCCTGTTGTGGGTCCGTGTTCCTACACTTTCACAACATTACTAGTTACTTTATTACTTACATTCAGCAACTGCTAGCCAACCCCCCCCCCCCCCCCCCCCCAGCCACGTGAAGATGAAAACCAGTTTTTCCATCACTCACTTTATAGTCGCCCCTTTCTTGACTTCAACAAACATAAATACTTGTTTTATAAAAGATATAATAAAGATATCTTTCTTGACCTTGTATTTAACTGTTGACATCAATTTAATGGTCAAACTTACAATTTCTAACCTACATTGTTTATAAATGTAACTATTAAATTCTTTCTAACATTTAAATTCTTTCTAAACATTTTAGTTGTTGAAATTATTAAAAGTAGTCTTGGGATAATTCAGGGGTCTCCAGTCTCTCTTATCCCGTGTGTTCGTTGATTTGAAAGAAGGTTTTGACCAGTTATTTAAATTTAAACACAATTACCCTGAGGGCTAAACCACCACTCAGAGATTTATTAAACAGAATTTAAATGTCACAGAATTTAACAGAATTCAAGTTTTACAGAATGAGTGAGATCATACCCAGAACTTCTGAGGGTCCCAGCAGCTGAGAGCTTCCAACCAGGCCTCTGGTGTTCCAGCAAGCTCTCAGGAAAAAGGAACCCCGAACAGTGGGCTGGACTCTGTTTTTATACTCCTCTGTTTCCTATGTTAATACAATGTTTTTATACTAAACTTGGGTGTTATCCTTCATCTGAGTGGTCTTCATCCCTCTGCTTTGTGGCATTGGTCCTGCCCACACACTGTGAAGTCTTCTTGCTTCCTCCTTCTCCTAAAGTGACACCTGTGCCTGAACTGATAAGAAATTGTTTTGGGCAGAAAACTGCAAACTGAAAGACTGTCAGTAAGTCTCATCACGCAGTTATACCACAAGAATATTAGCACATCTCAAAATTGCACAACATTCTGACAAACAAGTCTAATCATACCCATGAATCAAGTTTAGTCTCCTTATCTTGCAGACTGAGGTCAGTACTGGCATCCTGTTCCATATGCTGTTTGCAACATGTGGATGTTTCTCAATGTATCTTTCTGGGCCTCACTGAAAAAGGGACACATCACATTTACAACACTTTGAAAATGATTAAATAACTAAATCATCTTTATAACAGCTTGCTAAGAAACTAAACTAGCAAATTTCATCATAAACATGACATACCTTTAATTTGGTACACACAATACACGACTCAAAAGCATACAAACATATATTTCAAAAGTATTTAAACATTCAGATACCATGTAATTAACCTTAGCTATTGATTACATGTTTAATAAGCACTGATAAATATTGATCACTATGAGCATATGAGTAATATATTCTTCAACAGCAACAAACTCTATTAATATATAAATGATCACTTCCAAACATTAGAACACACTCATAAATGTAACAATATATTCTTGGCTCAATAAAAGATAAATATTATTATGATGATTCTGAATGGGGAAAAAGCACAAATGGTTAAAGCATATTTAAGCACATTTAGGATATATTCCTTCAGTTGTAGTAATACTATGAAAAACAAAATATCTTCAAAAGTAGACCTTTACTCCAGGGGTGTTCAGGGGTGTTGTGCCCCCCGTCATGAATAAATCATGCCAGTTTATTTAAAGAACCTTCTTCTCAGGACCGTTAAGCATTTTGAACTATGGTGTGTCAGAGAGAATCAACATGATATACACTGACATCAGCCTGCGTGGACGTTCAGTCCAAGGCTTTGTTTGAGTTATATACTGATGATCATAGTGTCTATATGACACCAAGAATCAAAACAGTTCATAAATACATTAAGACAGTAAATTAACATTAAAATGACATAATTAACAGGAAGTAAACATCTTCTTCTAACTGTTGAGGTCAAAGGTTCTATTCTGGGCTCACTCACCATTCAAACATCATTATTAACATTCATTCATTATACACCATTCAAACATCATTATTAACATTCATTCATTATACACCATTCAAACTCATTATTAACATTCATTCATTATACACCATTCAAACATCATTATTAACATTCATTCATTATACACCATTCAAACTCATTATTAACATTCATTCATTATACACCATTCAAACATCATTATTAACATTCATTCATTATACACCATTCAAACATCATTATTAACATTCATTCATTATACACCATTCAAACATCATTATTAACATTCATTCATTATACACCATTCAAACATCATTATTAACATTCATTCATTATACACCATTCAAACTCATTATTAACATTCATTCATTATACACCATTCAAACATCATTATTAACATTCATTCATTATACACCATTCAAACATCATTATTAACATTCATTCATTATACACCATTCAAACATCATTATTAACATTCATTCATTATACACCATTCAAACATCATTATTAACATTCATTCATTATACACCATTCAAACATCATTATTAACATTCATTCATTATACACCATTCAAACATCATTATTAACATTCATTCATTATACACCATTCAAACATCATTATTAACATTCATTCATTATACACCATTCAAACATCATTATTAACATTCATTCATTATACACCATTCAAACATCATTATTAACATTCATTCATTATACACCATTCAAACATCATTATTAACATTCATTCATTATACACCATTCAAACATCATTATTAACATTCATTCATTATACACCATTCAAACTCATTATTAACATTCATTCATTATACACCATTCAAACTCATTATTAACATTCATTCATTATACACCATTCAAACTCATTATTAACATTCATTCATTATACACCATTCAAACTCATTATTAACATTCATTCATTATACACCATTCAAACTCATTATTAACATTCATTCATTATACACCATTCAAACATCATTATTAACATTCATTCATTATACACCATTCAAACATCATTATTAACATTCATTCATTATACACCATTCAAACATCATTATTAACATTCATTCATTATACACCATTCAAACATCATTATTAATT
>NW_022986264.1:272094-328734 GCF_902500255.1 Thalassophryne amazonica
TCAAACATCATTATTAACATTCATTCATTATACACCATTCAAACTCATTATTAACATTCATTCATTATACACCATTCAAACATCATTATTAACATTCATTCATTATACACTTGCTTGCCTCTACTGGTGGTTGGCTCTCACTGTGGTATTGTATCACTTCCTGTTCCGGAGCACAGCAGTGTTTTTTTGTATCTGTTAGCTGTTTAATCTGCGCAGTTAGATTGATCTAGTTATCTAGATTACGATTTGTTTCCCAGTGTAATCTTTACGTGCCTTAACTAAAGCACTCCTTCTGCTGAATCACCTCTAAATTATTTACACATTATTCACTTTGCGTGTTTTTAGGAATCTGCTAGCTTAGCGTAGCTACTAGCTCTTAGCCGGTTTAGCATGGCGGCTTCTCCTGTCTCTCCCGCACTTTTCTGCTCTGGGTGTGAAATGTTTAGTTATTCCTCGGCCTCCTTTAGCAGTAACGGTACTTGTAATAAGTGTAGCTTATTCGTAGCTTTGGAGGCCAGGCTGGGCGAATTGGAGACTCGGCTCCGCACCGTGGAAAATTCTACAGCTAGCCAGGCCCCTGTAGTCGGTGCGGACCAAGGTAGCTTAGCCGCCGTTAGTTACCCCCTGGCAGATCCCGAGCAGCCGGGAAAGCAGGCCGACTCGGTGACTGTGAGGAGGAAGCGTAGCCCTAAACAGAAGCCCCGTGTACACCGCCAACCCGTTCACATCTCTAACCGTTTTTCCCCACTCGACGACACACCCGCCGAGGATCAAACTCTGGTTATTGGCGACTCTGTTTTGCGAAATGTGAAGTTAGCGACACCAGCAACCATAGTCAATTGTCTTCCGGGGGCCAGAGCAGGCGACATTGAAGGAAATTTGAAACTGCTGGCTGAGGCTAAGCGTAAATTTGGTAAGATTGTAATTCACGTCGGCAGTAATGACACTCGGGTCGGCAATCAGAGGTCACTAAAATTAACATTAAATCGGTGTGTAACTTTGCAAAAACAATATCGGACTCTGTAGTTTTCTCTGGGCCCCTCCCCAATCGGACCGGGAGTGACATGTTTAGCCGCATGTTCTCCTTGAATTGCTGGCTGTCTGAGTGGTGTCCAAAAAAATGAGGTGGGCTTCATTGATAATTGGCAAAGCTTCTGGGGAAAACCTGGTCTTGTTAGGAGAGACGGCATCCATCCCACTTTGGATGGAGCAGCTCTCATTTCTAGAAATCTGGCCAATTTTCTTAAATCCTCCAAACCGTGACTATCCAGGGTTGGGACCAGGAAGCAGAGTTGTAGTCTTACACACCTCTCTGCAGCTTCTCTCCCCCTGCCATCCCCTCATTACCCCATCCCCGTAGAGACGGTGCCTGCTCCCAGACAACCAATAACCAGCAAAAATCTATTTAAGCATAAAAATTCAAAAAGAAAAAATAATATAGCACCTTCAACTGCACCACAGACTAAAACAGTTAAATGTGGTCTATTAAACATTAGGTCTCTCTCTTCTAAGTCCCTGTTGGTAAATGATATAATAATTGATCAACATATTGATTTATTCTGCCTTACAGAAACCTGGTTACAGCAGGATGAATATGTTAGTTTAAATGAGTCAACACCCTCGAGTCACACTAACTGTCATGCTCGTAGCACGGGCCGGGGCGGAGGATTAGCAGCAATCTTCCATTCCAGCTTATTAATTAATCAAAAACCCAGACAGAGCTTTAATTCATTTGAAAGCTTGACTCTTAGTCTTGTCCATCCAAATTGGAAGTCCCGAATACCAGTTTTATTTGTTATTATCTATCATCCACCTGGTCGTTACTGTGAGTTTCTCTGTGAATTTTCAGACCTTTTGTCTGACTTAGTGCTTAGCTCAGATAAGATAATTATAGTGGGTGATTTTAACATCCACACAGATGCTGAGAATGACAGCCTCAACACTGCATTTAATCTATTATTAGACTCTATTGGCTTTGCTCAAAAAGTAAATGAGTCCACCCACCACTTTAATCATATCTTAGATCTTGTTCTGACTTATGGTATGGAAATAGAAGACTTAACAGTATTCCCTGAAAACTCCCTTCTGTCTGATCATTTCTTAATAACATTTACATTTACTCTGATGGACTACCCAGCAGTGGGGAATAAGTTTCATTACACTAGAAGTCTTTCAGAAAGCGCTGTAACTAGGTTTAAGGATATGATTCCTTCTTTATGTTCTCTAATGCCATATACCAACACAGTGCAGAGTAGCTACCTAAACTCTGTAAGTGAGATAGAGTATCTCGTCAATAGTTTTACATCCTCATTGAAGACAACTTTGGATGCTGTAGCTCCTCTGAAAAAGAGAGCTTTAAATCAGAAGTGCCTGACTCCGTGGTATAACTCACAAACTCGTAGCTTAAAGCAGATAACCCGTAAGTTGGAGAGGAAATGGCGTCTCACTAATTTAGAAGATCTTCACTTAGCCTGGAAAAAGAGTCTGTTGCTGTATTAAAAAGCCCTCCGTAAAGCTAGGACATCTTTCTACTCATCACTAATTGAAGAAAATAAGAATAACCCCAGGTTTCTTTTCAGCACTGTAGCCAGGCTGACAAAGAGTCAGAGCTCTATTGAGCTGAGTATTCCATTAACTTTAACTAGTAATGACTTCATGACTTTCTTTGCTAACAAAATTTTAACTATTAGAGAAAAAATTACTCATAACCATCCCAAAGACGTATCGTTATCTTTGGCTGCTTTCAGTGATGCCTGTATTTGGTTAGACTCTTTCTCTCCGATTGTTCTGTCTGAGTTATTTTCATTAGTTACTTCATCCAAACCATCAACATGTTTATTAGACCCCATTCCTACCAGGCTGCTCAAGGAAGCCCTACCATTATTTAATGCTTCGATCTTAAATATGATCAATCTGTCTTTGTTAGTTGGCTATGTACCACAGGCTTTTAAGGTGGCAGTAATTAAACCATTACTTAAAAAGCCATCACTTGACCCAGCTATCTTAGCTAATTATAGGCCAATCTCCAACCTTCATTTTCTCTCAAAAATTCTTGAAAGGGTAGTTGTAAAACAGCTAACTGATCATCTGCAGAGGAATGGTCTATTTGAAGAGTTTCAGTCAGGTTTTAGAATTCATCATAGTACAGAAACAGCATTAGTGAAGGTTACAAATGATCTTCTTATGGCCTCAGACAGTGGACTCATCTCTGTACTTGTTCTGTTAGACCTCAGTGCTGCTTTTGATACTGTTGACCATAAAATTTTATTACAGAGATTAGAGCATGCCATAGGTATTAAAGGCACTGTGTTGCGGTGGTTTGAATCATATTTATCTAATAGATTACAATTTGTTCATGTAAATGGGGAATCTTCGTCACAGACTAAAGTTAATTATGGAGTTCCACAAGGTTCTGTGCTAGGACCAATTTTATTCACTTTATACATGCTTCCCTTAGGCAGTATTATTAGACGGTAATGCTTAAATTTTCATTGTTACGCAGATGATACCCAGCTTTATCTATCCATGAAGCCAGAGGACACACACCAATTAGCTAAACTGCAGGATTGTCTTACAGACATAAAGACATGGATGACCTCTAATTTCCTGCTTTTAAACTCAGATAAAACTGAAGTTATTGTACTTGGCCCCACAAATCTTAGAAACATGGTGTCTAACCAGATCCTTACTCTGGATGGCATTACCCTGACCTCTAGTAATACTGTGAGAAATCTTGGAGTCATTTTTGATCAGGATATGTCATTCAAAGCGCATATTAAACAAATATGTAGGACTGCTTTTTTGCATTTACGCAATATCTCTAAAATTAGAAAGGTCTTGTCTCAGAGTGATGCTGAAAAACTAATTCATGCATTTATTTCCTCTAGGCTGGACTATTGTAATTCATTATTATCAGGTTGTCCTAAAAGTTCCCTAAAAAGCCTTCAGTTAATTCAAAATGCTGCAGCTAGAGTACTGACAGGGACTAGAAGGAGAGAGCATATCTCACCCATATTGGCCTCTCTTCATTGGCTTCCTGTTAATTCTAGAATAGAATTTAAAATTCGTCTTCTTACTTATAAGGTTTTGAATAATCAGGTCCCATCTTATCTTAGGGACCTCGTAGTACCATATCACCCCAATAGAGCGCTTCGCTCTCAGACTGCAGGCTTACTTGTAGTTCCTAGGGTTTGTAAGAGTAGAATGGGAGGCAGAGCCTTCAGCTTTCAGGCTCCTCTCCTGTGGAACCAGCTCCCAATTCAGATCAGGGAGACAGACACCCTCTCTACTTTTAAGATTAGGCTTAAAACTTTCCTTTTTGCTAAGGCTTATAGTTGGGGCTGGATCAGGTGACCCTGAACCATCCCTTAGTTATGCTGCTATAGACGTAGACTGCTGGGGGGTTCCCATGATGCACTGTTTCTTTCTCTTTTTGCTCTGTATGCACCACTCTGTATTTAATCATTAGTGATCGATCTCTGCTCCCCTCCACAGCATGTCTTTTTCCTGGTTCTCTCCCTCAGCAGAAGACTGCCCCTCCCTGAGCCTGGTTCTGCTGGAGGTTTCTTCCTGTTAAAAGGGAGTTTTTCCTTCCCACTGTAGCCAAGTGCTTGCTCACAGGGGGTCGTTTTGACCGTTGGGGTTTTACATAATTATTGTATGGCCTTGCCTTACAATATAAAGCGCCTTGGGGCAACTGTTTGTTGTGATTTGGCGCTATATAAAAAAAAAATTGATTGATTGATTGATTCATTATACACCATTCAAACTCATTATTAACATTCATTCATTATACACCATTCAAACATCATTATACAAACCTTACATCGTTATTTTTACCACTGTGCGTGCGCGCGTGCGTGCTAATGCCACCACGTTGAAGAGATGAAAAGCAGTGATTAATTACAAGTTGGTCAAAAGTATGAATTTCACAAACAAGTTGTATTTTGGACTGGACAGAAACGTTTAAGACAAAAAGGACGTTTGGATGTCCGACAGAATCCGAACTTCACGGAGTAAAGTGACCTGTTTATCCGGCTCGACTTTAACTGTGAAACCAGCAAACGGAAGTGATTTTAGCGATTGTGTAACTTGACAGCAGCCTGTTTGAGCGCGCCGCTGCTGGAGGAAGTCACGTGACCACCGAACACCGGCTGAATGATTCAAAAATAACCCACAGAGCAGCAGCTTCACCGGGGCTGGTGACACGGACTTTAACTGCTTTAAGTCGACCGACAGCGCAGGTACCGACCGGCGGAAGAGCAACAGTGAGCGTGAAGAAAGGTAAGATACAAACAACCGACATGAGGCTGACATCCTGTGTGGGTCAGTTACCATCCACTTAAAAAAAACATCTTTAATCTGTCTGTGTCAGTTACCATCCACTTAAAAAAAAACATCTTTAATCTGTCTGTGTCAGTTACCATCCACTTAAAAAAAAACATCTTTAATCTGTCCTGGTCAGTTACCATCCACTTAAAAAAAAACATCTTTAATCTGTCCTGGTCAGTTACCATCCACTTAAAAAAAAACATCTTTAATCTGTCCTGGTCAGTTACCATCCACTTAAAAAAAACATCTTTAATCTGTCTGGGTCAGTTACCATCCACTTAAAAAAACATCTTTAATCTGTCTGGGTCAGTTACCATCCACTTAAAAAAAACATCTTTAATCTGTCTGGGTCAGTTACCATCCACTTAAAAAAACATCTTTAATCTGTCTGGGTCAGTTACCATCCACTTAAAAAAACATCTTTAATCTGTCTGTGTCAGTTACCATCCGCTTAAAAAAAACATCTTTAATCTGTCTGGGTCAGTTACCATCCACTTAAAAAAAACATCTTTAATCTGACCTGGTCAGTTACCATCCACTTAAAAAAAACATCTTTAATCTGTGTGGGTCAGTTACCATCCACTTAAAAAAACATCTTTAATCTGTCTGTGTCAGTTACCATCCACTTAAAAAAAACCATCTTTAATCTGACCTGGTCAGTTACCATCCACTTAAAAAAAACATCTTTAATCTGTCTGGGTCAGTTACCATCCACTTAAAAAAACATCTTTAATCTGTCTGGGTCAGTTACCATCCACTTAAAAAAACATCTTTAATCTGTCTGGGTCAGTTACCATCCACTTAAAAAAAACATCTTTAATCTGTCTGGGTCAGTTACCATCCACTTAAAAAAACATCTTTAATCTGTCTGGGTCAGTTACCATCCGCTTAAAAAAAACATCTTTAATCTGTCTGGGTCAGTTACCATCCACTTAAAAAAACATCTTTAATCTGTCTGTGTCAGTTACCATCCACTTAAAAAAAACACCTTTAATCTGTCTGGGTCAGTTACCATCCGCTTAAAAAAAACATCTTTAATCTGTCTGGGTCAGTTACCATCCGCTTAAAAAAAACATCTTTAATCTGTCTGTGTCAGTTACCATCCACTTAAAAAAAACACCTTTAATCTGTCTGGGTCAGTTACCATCCACTTAAAAAAACATCTTTAATCTGTCTGGGTCAGTTACCATCCACTTAAAAAAACATCTTTAATCTGTCTGGGTCAGTTACCATCCACTTAAAAAAACATCTTTAATCTGTCTGGGTCAGTTACCATCCACTTAAAAAAACATCTTTAATCTGTCTGTGTCAGTTACCATCCGCTTAAAAAAAACATCTTTAATCTGTCTGGGTCAGTTACCATCCACTTAAAAAAACATCTTTAATCTGTCTGGGTCAGTTACCATCCACTTAAAAAAACATCTTTAATCTGTCTGGGTCAGTTACCATCCACTTAAAAAAACATCTTTAATCTGTCTGTGTCAGTTACCATCCGCTTAAAAAAAACATCTTTAATCTGTCTGGGTCAGTTACCATCCACTTAAAAAAAACATCTTTAATCTGTCTGTGTCAGTTACCATCCACTTAAAAAAAACATCTTTAATCTGTCTGTGTCAGTTACCATCCGCTTAAAAAAAACATCTTTAATCTGTCTGTGTCAGTTACCATCCGCTTAAAAAAAACATCTTTAATCTGTCTGTGTCAGTTACCATCCACTTAAAAAAAACATCTTTAATCTGTCTGTGTCAGTTACCATCCACTTAAAAAACATCTTTAATCTGTCTGGGTCAGTTACCATCCACTTAAAAAAACACTTTTAATCTGTCTAGGTCAGTTACCATCCACTTAAAAAAAACACTTTTAATCTGTCTGGGTCAATTACCATCCACTTAAAAAAACACCTTTAATCTGCCTGGGTCAGTTACCATCCACTTAAAAAAAACACTTTTAATCTGTCTGGGTCAGTTACCATCCACTTAAAAAAACACCTTTAATCTGCCTGGGTCAGTTACCATCCACTTAAAAAAAACACTTTTAATCTGTCTGGGTCAGTTACCATCCACTTAAAAAAACACTTTTAATCTGTCTAGGTCAGTTACCATCCACTTAAAAAAAACACTTTTAATCTGTCTGGGTCAATTACCATCCACTTAAAAAAACACCTTTAATCTGCCTGGGTCAGTTACCATCCACTTAAAAAAAACACTTTTAATCTGTCTGGGTCAGTTACCATCCACTTAAAAAAACACCTTTAATCTGCCTGGGTCAGTTACCATCCACTTAAAAAAAACACTTTTAATCTGTCTGGGTCAGTTACCATCCACTTAAAAAAACACTTTTAATCTGTCTGGGTCAGTTACCATCCACTTAAAAAAAACACTTTTAATCTGTCTGGGTCAGTTACCATCCACTTAAAAAAACACTTTTAATCTGTCTGGGTCAATTACCATCCACTTAAAAAAAACACCTTTAATCTGTCTGGGTCAGTTACCATCCATTTAAAAAAAACACCTTTAATCTGTCTGGGTCAGTTACCATCCATTTAAAAAAAACATCTTTAATCTGTCTGGGTCAGTTACCATCCACTTAAAAAAAAACACCTTTAATCTGTCTGGGTCAGTTACCATCCACTTAAAAAAACACCTTTAATCTGTCTGGGTCAGTTACCATCCACTTAAAAAAAACACTTTTAATCTGTCTGGGTCAATTACCATCCACTTAAAAAAACACCTTTAATCTGTCTGGGTCAGTTACCATCCACTTAAAAAAAAACACTTTTAATCTGTCTGGGTCAGTTACCATCCACTTAAAAAAACACCTTTAATCTGTCTGGGTCAGTTACCATCCATTTAAAAAAAACACCTTTAATCTGTCTGGGTCAGTTACCATCCACTTAAAAAAAACACTTTTAATCTGTCTGGGTCAGTTACCATCCACTTAAAAAAAACTCTTTTAATCTGTCTGGGTCAGTTACCATCCACTTAAAAAAACACTTTTAATCTGCCTGGGTCAGTTACCATCCACTTAAAAAAAACACTTTTAATCTGTCTGGGTCAGTTACCATCCACTTAAAAAAACACTTTTAATCTGTCTGGGTCAGTTACCATCCACTTAAAAAAACACTTTTAATCTGTCTGGGTCAGTTACCATCCACTTAAAAAAAAACACTTTTAATCTGTCTGGGTCAATTACCATCCACTTAAAAAAAACACCTTTAATCTGTCTGGGTCAGTTACCATCCATTTAAAAAAAACACCTTTAATCTGTCTGGGTCAGTTACCATCCATTTAAAAAAAAACATCTTTAATCTGTCTGGGTCAGTTACCATCCACTTAAAAAAACACCTTTAATCTGTCTGGGTTAGTTACCATCCACTTAAAAAAAACACCTTTAATCTGTCTGGGTCAGTTACCATCCACTTAAAAAAACACCTTTAATCTGTCTGGGTCAGTTACCATCCACTTAAAAAAAACACTTTTAATCTGTCTGGGTCAGTTACCATCCACTTAAAAAAACACCTTTAATCTGTCTGGGTCAGTTACCATCCACTTAAAAAAACACTTTTAATCTGTCTGGGTCAGTTACCATCCACTTAAAAAAAAACATCTTTAATCTGTCTGTGTCAGTTACCATCCACTTAAAAAAACACTTTTAATCTGTCTGGGTCAGTTACCATCCACTTAAAAAAACACTTTTAATCTGTCTGGGTCAGTTACCATCCACTTAAAAAAAAAACATCTTTAATCTGTCTGGGTCAGTTACCATCCACTTAAAAAAACACCTTTAATCTGTCTGGGTCAGTTACCATCCACTTAAAAAAACACCTTTAATCTGTCTGGGTCAGTTACCATCCACTTAAAAAAAACACTTTTAATCTGTCTGGGTCAGTTACCATCCACTTAAAAAAAACACCTTTAATCTGTCTGGGTCAGTTACCATCCACTTAAAAAAACACTTTTAATCTGTCTGGGTCAGTTACCATCCACTTAAAAAAAAACATCTTTAATCTGTCTGTGTCAGTTACCATCCACTTAAAAAAACACTTTTAATCTGTCTGGGTCAGTTACCATCCACTTAAAAAAACACTTTTAATCTGTCTGGGTCAGTTACCATCCACTTAAAAAAAAAAATCTTTAATCTGTCTGGGTCAGTTACCATCCACTTAAAAAAAACACCTTTAATCTGTCTGGGTCAGTTACCATCCACTTAAAAAAACACTTTTAATCTGTCTGGGTCAGTTACCATCCACTTAAAAAAAACACCTTTAATCTGTCTGGGTCAGTTACCATCCACTTAAAAAAAACACCTTTAATCTGTCTGGGTCAGTTACCATCCACTTAAAAAAAAACACTTTTAATCTGTCTGGGTCAGTTACCATCCACTTAAAAAAAACATCTTTAATCTGTCTGTGTCAGTTACCATCCACTTAAAAAAAACACCTTTAATCTGTCTGGGTCAGTTACCATCCACTTAAAAAAACACTTTTAATCTGTCTGGGTCAGTTACCATCCACTTAAAAAAACACCTTTAATCTGTCTGTGTCAGTTACCATCCACTTAAAAAAAACACCTTTAATCTGTCTGGGTCAGTTACCATCCACTTAAAAAAAACACCTTTAATCTGTCTGGGTCAGTTACCATCCACTTAAAAAAAACACTTTTAATCTGTCTGGGTCAGTTACCATCCACTTAAAAAAACACTTTTAATCTGTCTGGGTCAGTTACCATCCACTTAAAAAAAAACACCTTTAATCTGTCTGGGTCAGTTACCATCCATTTAAAAAAAACACCTTTAATCTGTCTGGGTCAGTTACCATCCATTTAAAAAAAACATCTTTAATCTGTCTGGGTCAGTTACCATCCATTTAAAAAAACATCTTTAATCTGTCTGGGTCAGTTACCATCCACTTAAAAAAAACACCTTTAATCTGTCTGGGTCAGTTACCATCCATTTAAAAAAAACACCTTTAATCTGTCTGGGTCAGTTACCATCCATTTAAAAAAAACATCTTTAATCTGTCTGGGTCAGTTACCATCCATTTAAAAAAAACATCTTTAATCTGTCTGGGTCAGTTACCATCCACTTAAAAAAAACACTTTTAATCTGTCTGGGTCAGTTACCATCCACTTAAAAAAACACCTTTAATCTGTCTGGGTCAGTTACCATCCACTTAAAAAAAACACCTTTAATCTGTCTGGGTCAGTTACCATCCACTTAAAAAAAACACCTTTAATCTGTCTGGGTCAGTTACCATCCACTTAAAAAAAACACTTTTAATCTGTCTGGGTCAGTTACCATCCACTTAAAAAAACACCATAGGTATTACTATGTACCTCTGGAGGTATTATTCCACAGGCATTATTCCAGAGGTATTAAAACTAAACTATTATTATTATTATTTTACTATTATTATTTTTTTCTGACACTCGAAGCATTCAGAGCTCTTCCAGAACTGGCAGTTAGATTCAGGAGTAAACTGGGTAAAAGTGTGTGTGTGTGTGTGGGGGGGGGGGGGATTATTATTGTTATTGTTATTATATATTTTTGCAAGTTGTGAATTGACCATCATTTCTGGACATGCTTGCTCTTAACCTTTCTCAGCTGCTGAGCAAATTCTTTAGTCTTACATGGGTCCAGATTATACATTTAATACGGGTTTGGGTGTAATTTTTGTAAAATATCTTAAATATTTGGAGATCTGAACAATACTTCAGCTCTTACTTCACCACTCTCCTTGATTGTGGTTGGACCTTATTCTTTGCTGGAGTTGGCCGCAGTGTGAGGTGCCGGGTGGGTATGGGGATACTCATGAGTCACCGGCTGAGTGCCGCTACGTTGGAGTTTACCCTGTTAGATGAGTAGAGAAGCTTGAATCTTCGACTGGACTGGGTTGCTTGACGCAAGGACGTTTCGCTTCAAATCGCAGAAGCTCCCTCAGCTAAAATTCTAGCTCTGGTGGTCTGACTTCTGTCTTGACTCTTGTAAAGAAGAATAATCAAGAAGTCACAAAAGCTGGAGTTTTAAACCTAACCAGACCCCTCCTACCGAGAGGCAGACTGCTATAGGCTAGTGACTAAACAATAGCTGTGATTAGCACCTATTGTGCTCTAGTTAGCACCCTCCTAATGACAGGGCAGCTGTCCCTCCTAATGATGGGACGGACCCTCTCCTAATGGCTCCCTTGACGACTCTGCTGATGACGTGAATGACTCATTACCATGAACAAAAGACTGAAACTGCTTTGACCTGAGTACCCCATTGTAAACAGGGGATAAAGCATGTCTCAGATCCCCTCCCCGGTTAAGGCTGGGTTTCAAACATTTCACAAAGAATGCCTTCTTGACCCCTCTCTCAAACCATTTCTTCTCTCTGGCTAATATTTTAACTTCCTTGTCCTCAAACGTGTGGTTAGTGTCCTTAAGGTGGAGATGAACTGCAGACTGTGGTCCACTGGCGCCCTCTCTGCGGTGCTGATATAGCCTTTTGTGTAAAGGTTGCTTAGTCATTTTGTGTAAAGGTTGCTTTTGTGACTTCTTGATTATTCTTCTCTACAAGAGTCAAGACAGAAGTCAGACCACCAGAGCTAGAATTTTAGCTGAGGAAGCTTCTGCGATTTTAAGGGAAACATCCTCGCGTGAAGCAACCCAGTCCAGTCGAAGATTCAAGCTTCTCTACTATGGAAACCACCTGGACAACTGAGAGCCTACACAGTCACCTCCCTGTGCCTTCAGGTGTCGGGGGGGGGGGGGGGGGGTGACGACTCTGACTGTTGTTTCTGCGTATGCATGAAACAGCAGTTTGGCCTTTTATTGTGGGCAGTCTAAGGCACACCTGTGCACTAATCATGGTGTCTAATCAGCATCCTGATATGGCACACCTGTGAGGTGGGATGGATTATCTCAGCAAAGGAGAAGTGCTCATTATCACAGATTTCGACTGGTTTTTGAACAATATTTGAGGGAAATGGTGATATTGTGTATGTGGAAAAAGTTTTAGATCTTTGAGTTCATCTCATACAAAATAGGAGCAAAACCAAAAGTGTTGCATTTATATTTTTGTTGAGTATATTTTTGCGTGATGCACTGCACATTTCTACGGTCATTTCACTTTTGATACATCCAAACGTTGGCGTGGCAATGAGCGTATGCCAAGTTTTTGTGCGTACCCAGCCTTTGTCCATGAGGCCCCTGCTCATTTTGATCCAGAGTCATTCCAGCAGAAGTCAGTGATCCTCCAAAAAAGACCTGGTGCCAAAGGATGCACCAAGATCTTAAATACCTGGAACTTCATTGTCTTGCAAAGATATCAGCATCACCAAACACCTCTGTCCACTGCCTTCACAGTCTTCTCTCAATCTCAGACACCAAGAACATTAATCATCTCTGCCCCTACCTTACACCCCACACTGCTGCCATCCTTGTCTATGGCCTCGTTACGTCCGGTTTGGATTATTGTAATTCTCTCCTCTTTGGTCTCCCTCACAAATCCCTCCAGAAACTTCAGCTTGTCCAGAATTCAGCTGCCCATATCATAACTCGAACCCCTTGATCCAGCACATCACTCCTGTACTTCAACAGCTCCACTGGCTTCCGGTTCAGTTTCGTATTCAATTCAAAATTCTCCTGTAAACATTAAAGACCATTCACAGTCTCACTTCTCCCTGTCCCCTCTCCCTCCTGCTCACTCGGGTCCTCTTCCTCTGTTCACCTGTCTGTTCCCTCTGCCCATCTCACTACCAGCTTTCAGCCGCTCTGCTCCCTGTCTCTGGAATTCATTATCATCCCAAATCAGAAACATTGATTCATTTCCCCTTTTCAAATCACAACTCAAAACACATCTGTGTATGACTGCTTATTCCTCCTGATGCACATTGACCTGTCTGTTTAATTGATTTTATTATTGTTTCTTTTATTGGATTTTAAGTATTACGGTACAGTGTCCTTGAGTGTCAAGAAAGGCACCTTTAAATGAAATGTATCATTATTATTTTTAACCCAGAGAGTCAGAGGTTGCTGAGCAGCAAGTAGCTTGAAGTGACTCCTATTAAGAATAAGAGAGCAGTGTGGCACCCCGATAGTTCGAATCACTCAAACCCTTTCATTTGTCAGATTCTTCTTCCAGTCTGTAGGGATATTACCCGTCCCCCAGATTGAAACAAAAATAGTCAGCAATGCCACGAGACAAACATTTCCACCCACCTGGAAGAGCTCACCTCTGATGTCACAGTTGCCACAGCTGTTTCACGGCCATTGTGATCTCATCAATAGTTGCTGGTTTGCAGTTAACTGGAGAATTGGCCACAAGAGCCCTGACACTAGAGATGTCTAACATCCATAAGGATCCAGTCAAAGCTTTTCTTAGTGAACTGTTCACTGGTCACATTGGCTGATGATGTTTTTCCCCCTGTTGATCATCTAATCAATTTATGGTATTTACATTAATGTACAAATTTTTGCTCAGCCTGGACAACTGGGCATCTTCCTGTAGTCACACACCACACATGGAGCAATCTAGCAGAGGATATATAAAGAGCAGTTTCTGGACCCAGACGAGCAGGAAATGGATCAGAATATAATTCAGCTTCAAGTCAGGTTGGCGTTTGTGGGTGGAGGGAGGAGGGAGCATCGTGTTTTCAGCGTGGTTCTGTCTTTCTCCATATTCACATACTCTACATCATTTCCACCTGTTGTAGATAGTTGGTAGATCAAAATCATTTTAGGGCCCTGTCCCACTGGCGTTGAGGAGGATTTGCGTATTTGCGCACAAAATTGGCCCATATTCGCCAAACATCCGCAATATCCATGTAACATGCCTGTATGAGTTGGCTGTCATCCGAACACGTCCGTGATCATCCGCAGAGGCACGCATGTCCGCAGCCAGGATTTTTGAGCTGTTCAAAAATCTGAATGCGGATGACATCCGCCTTACATACTCCATATATACTCAATTCATACACAATACATACTCACTCTGTGCAGTGTATATCTGCAGTTAACCGCTTATATCCGCAACTGACAGGGATTTGCGGCTTGACAGCGGACCGGGACAGTGTGTAAAACAGATATATATTGTGCCCATCATGTCCACATCACAAACTAAAATATGTTGTAGCGAATGCATACAGATTGGCCACGAATAAAGCGTTTTATTACATCTGCTTTGCGGACAATCTGTGAATGCATAACAAACACGTCACGTAAACCCAAAGTACTATATGTGGCAGAAAGCGACATACCTGCCAGTCAGTGCCGGTCCGGCTGTGTAAATCCACAAAGACGTAGCTGCTGCAATCCAGGACTGTTTATTTAACACCAACAAAAGGACGAGTTGCTGTTCAGCCACAACTCACGCTGAAGTCTGTTTTCTGTGACACTCTCAAAAAAAAAAACAAAACACCGTCTCACACCCAGAGCGGCTTCCCCCTCCCGCTTCCCAAAGTCATGAACAGTTAACCCTCGCATGACAAAATGAACATTAACTCTGTGATCAACTTGTCCAAGTCCAGCAAATGCTCCAGAGGCTGTATTGTTGGTGTGAATAGTGATGCCGAAAGGCCCGAGTGCGCTTATTTTATGACCCGAATGCAGATGCCGTGCACGCGCAACACGTGCGCGATGCATTCGTAATACACCCGTAATACTGTCGTGATAATCTCAATGTGTCGGATCAGTTTCCTCACTACATGCATTATATAACCGTGATTGTTCATCATGTATTCGCTATATATTATTAATATATCCGTAATTCATACTGGGACATTTGTCATTTTTGGCCATTTTTGTTGCGGACAACAACGAACACCCGCAATTTGTATACTCAATTCATGCGCAATTAATCCTCTCCCAAGTGGGACAGGGCCCTAAAGTCTGGGTCCCACCGAATAATGAAGGATGAATAATAATAATAATAAAATAAGTCTAATGGTTAGACTCTTTCTCTCCGATTGTTCTGTCTGAGTTATTTTCATTAGTTACTTCCTCCAAACCATCAACATGTCTATTAGACCCCATTCCTACCAGGCTGCTCAAGGAAGCCCTACCATTAATTAATGCTTCGATCTTAAATATGATCAATCTATCTTTATTAGTTGGCTATGTACCACAGGCTTTTAAGGTGTCAGTAATTAAACCATTACTTAAAAAGCCATCACTTGACCCAGCTATCTTAGCTAATTATAGGCCAATCTCCAACCTTCCTTTTCTCTCAAAAATTCTTGAAAGGGTAGTTGTAAAACAGCTAACTGATCATCTGCAGAGGAATGGTCTATTTGAAGAGTTTCAGTCAGGGTTTAGAATTCATCATAGTACAGAAACAGCATTAGTGAAGGTTACAAATGATCTTCTTATGGCCTCAGACAGTGGACTCATCTCTGTACTTGTTCTGTTAGACCTCAGTGCTGCTTTTGATACTGTTGACCATAAAATTTTATTACAGAGATTAGAGCATGTCATAGGTATTAAAGGCACTGCGCTGCAGTGGTTTGAATCATATTTATCTAATAGATTACAATTTGTTCATGTAAATGGGGAATCTTCTTCACAGACTAAGGTTAATTATGGAGTTCCACAAGGTTCTGTGCTAGGACCAATTTTATTCACTTTATACATGCTTCCCTTAGGCAGTATTATTAGATGACATTGCTTAAATTTTCATTGTTACGCAGATGATACCCAGCTTTATCTATCCATGAAGCCAGAGGACACACACCAATTAGCTAAACTGCAGGATTGTCTTACAGACATAAAGACATGGATGACCTCTAATTTCCTGCTTTTAAACTCAGATAAAACTGAAGTTATTGTACTTGGCCCCACAAATCTTAGAAACATGGTGTCTAACCAGATCCTTACTCTGGATGGCATTACCCTGACCTCTAGTAATACTGTGAGAAATCTTGGAGTCATTTTTGATCAGGATATGTCATTCAATGCGCATATTAAACAAATATGTAGGACTGCTTTTTTGCATTTGCGCAATATCTCTAAAATTAGAAAGGTCTTGTCTCAGAGTGATGCTGAAAAACTAATTTATACATTTATTTCCTCTAGGCTGGACTATTGTAATTCATTATGGCCTTGCCTTACAATAGAAAGCACCTTGGGGCAACTGTTTGTTGTGATTTGGTGCTATATAAATAAAATTGATTTGATTTGATTTGAAATACTAATATCATCTGACTGTCTCATTCCATGGACTGGCCAAGACTAGAACTGTAATTCCTAAATATTTGGACAAACATGAGTTAATGCAGTATATTGCCAGAACATAAAGTGTCCAGTTTATCTAAAATGTCCAGTGGTCTAGCGGGGCGTCTCCCAGAAGAACTGCCGTTAATTACCGTAGACAGTGTTCCGTTTGATTTACGTCGATAGCTAGTACTGATCAGAACTGGAAATGCGTTTTTGTTTTTCTGCAATAGTTTGTTTACATTGAGTTACAGTGTAACATTAATGAATATTTCCTACTCTCATGTCTCGGTAAAAATATCCAACCCCGTATCTGCACCATGAAAATTGAATTGAATGATTGACAAGACGGCAAATTGCAGCTCAAAAGCCCAGAGAAGCAGATTGTGTGGGTACGTTAGTGAGTCAGTGCTGATGCACCAAAGCAGGAGAATTCTCAAAGCAACACCGAAAACCGCAGGACCCCAGTCTGCCCACAAGATGCACCATCACCTTGCAAGTGAGTTCGTCAGTTCTCCTCTTCCTCTAGACACCCCACTGATTGAGGTTTGGCGTGGGTGGAACACTGCATACTTCACTATCGTGCTGGACAGCCCGCACCGCTGAAAGTTGAAAGTTATTGGGGCCAGAAAAATACCCACTTTTGCCCTGTGGGACCCAGCTCAGCCAAATTTGGTAGGTTGGGTGTTGCCAGGTAAATACCTGAATTATGTTGTGAATTGGCCGGAACCATGAAAGTTATCAGACTCAGAAACATACACCTCCTCCTAAAAGGGAGGAGTATCATGAGTATCATGATACTCACAGTATCATGAGGGTTGGTCTCTGCCAATTGCGCCAAACATTTCCACTGTCTACATTTTTACAAATCACAGATTTAGTTTATAAGAAATTGTTTAGTCTTCACTAGTAACCTTATGTTATTTATTTATTTTTAGAATACTGGATCAGTCTAATCACAGGGTTCTCCAGGGGGAAAGTTAATTGCCATTGGCACATCTGTGAAAGGTAATCCCACAGCTCAGCAGCATTTGTCCAAGAGGTGGCATGTAAAGCGAGAATAACACAGGACCTAAAACAGAACCCTGAGGTACTCCATATTTCACATGACACCTAATTTAACATTATCTTAGATGTGTGTGAATGCTGAAGCAGCATGGCATGAGTGTTTTGGATTTGGATGACGTGTACTTTTAAGTGGATGTTTCTGGTGGACCTGTTTGATGTTTGTCCAACTGTATTTGATTGCAGTTGCAGTCTGAGGTCTAAAACGGTGACTTAGTTCAGCAGACATGGTCTTGTTCTGAAGCAGTGGCGGTTTCTGTAGTAGCTGTAATTTTGAAGCCAAACAGAGAAGCTTGTTCGAAAACTGGGAGGTGTCTTCCATGTCTGTGTGTGGAGCCACTTATGGACGGTGCTGACTGAGTGTTAATCTGGTGAAGCTGAGGCTTTATTATCGTCACTGACACACTTCTTGTCTTAGTTCCTGTAAATTGTGATTATGTTTGTTCACTGTGCACAGAGGCAGTCAGGACGCGACTCAATGTGGAAGAGGTAGATCGGGGGATCGGCGTTGGACGGCCAGTATGTAGAACTGGGTTTGATTCTTGGTCATCCTGTCTGTGTCCTTGGACAGGATTATTCATCTGCCTTGTCCCAGTCAACCCAGGTCTAAATATCTATGTCCTGGCCTTGGACGTGTGTGTGTGTGTGTGTTCTAGTCAGTCATATGTTTTGAAAGTGATTACAGCCTGCTGACGTTGCACCTGTTCTTAAAATAAGAAACCGTCACCTGAAGCAGACTGAGGACAACACAGAACACGATTATAAATCCAGTTGCAATCAATTATGGTTTTGATTGGGCTGATACGATCAGTTGAATCAGGACATCTCCAATGGGTACTTTAGGGATGTTTTGATATTTGACACCTGATTATCCTTTTTAGCGTAATAAATAAATAAATGAAATTAGATATCCAGTCGGGTCCTGAAAGTTGGACGTAGTCTGTGGTTAAAAGTATTGTTGAACATTATGAGCAGTTGAGAAAGTTTTAAACTTGTTAAAAAATTTGTGCCGTCGGGACACACTGTGTTCCACAGACTATGAATGAGCTGATGGGGTTTGTGCAGGTGGGGGAAATATGTCTTGGGCTCTGTGTTTTTCATTTTGTTAGTGCCTCTTCTGTTGAAATACGAGTACGTTGCAGGCCAAGAAGGTGAGCGCGTAAGGAACTGGTCTGCCTATAGTTAGACCAGGGTTCAAATCTCACTCATGCTACCTGACTGTGTCTTATTCTGGATGGTCTCAGTGCACCCAGCTTCAAATGTGTGCCGGTGTCGCAGACCACCCCCCCCCCCCCCCAAAAAAAAAAAAAATTGGTCCGTCCTGCCTTCACTTCATGTGTCATTTCGGATCACATCAGCTCGTCTGAGTCAATCAATCAATCAATCAATTTTATTTATATAGCGCCAAATCACAACAAACAGTTGCCCCAAGGCGCTTTATATTGTAAGGCAAGGCCATACAATAATTACGTAAAAACCCCAACGGTCAAAACGACCTCCTGTGAGCAAGCACTTGGCGACAGTGGGAAGGAAAAACTCCCTTTTAACAGGAAGAAACCTCCAGCAGAACCAGGCTCAGGGAGGGGCAGTCTTCTGCTGGGACTGGTTGGGGCTGAGGGAGAGAACCAGGAAAAAGACATGCTGTGGAGGGGAGCAGAGATCGATCACTAATGATTAAATGCAGAGTGGTGCATACAGAGCAAAAAGAGAAAGAAACACTCAGTGCATCATGGGAACCCCCCAGCAGTCTAAGTCTATAGCAGCATAACTAAGGGATGGTTCAGGGTCACCTGATCCAGCCCTAACTATAAGCTTTAGCAAAAAGGAAAGTTTTAAGCCTAATCTTAAAAGTAGAGAGGGTGTCTGTCTCCCTGATCTGAATTGGGAGCTGGTTCCACAGGAGAGGAGCCTGAAAGCTGAAGGCTCTGCCTCCCATTCTACTCTTACAAACCCTAGGAACTACAAATAAGCCTGCAGTCTGAGAGCGAAGTGCTCTATTGGGGTGATATGGTACTATGAGGTCCCTAAGATAAGATGGGACCTGATTATTCAAAACCTTATAAGTAAGAAGTATTTTAAATTCTATTCTAGAATTAACAGGAAGCCAATGAAGAGAGGCCAATATGGGTGAGATATGCTCTCTCCTTCTAGTCCCCGTCAGTACTCTAGCTGCAGCATTTTGAATTAACTGAAGGCTTTTCAGCGAACCTTTAGGACAACCTGATAATAATGAATTACAATAGTCCAGCCTAGAGGAAATAAATGCATGAATTAGTTTTTCAGCATCACTCTGAGACAAGACCTTTCTAACTTTAGAGATATTGCGCAAATGCAAAAAAGCAGTCCTACATATTTGTTTAATATGCGCTTTGAATGACATATCCTGATCAAAAATGACTCCAAGATTTCTCACAGTATTACTAGAGGTCAGGGTAATGCCATCCAGAGTAAGGATCTGGTTAGACACCATGTTTCTAAGATTTGTGGGGCCAAGTACAATAACTTCAGTTTTATCTGAGTTTAAAAGCAGGAAATTAGAGGTCATCCATGTCTTTATGTCTGTAAGACAATCCTGCAGTTTAGCTAATTGGTGTGTGTCCTCTGGCTTCATGGATAGATAAAGCTGGGTATCATCTGCGTAACAATGAAAATTTAAGCAATGCCGTCTAATAATACTGCCTAAGGGAAACATGTATAAAGTGAATAAAATTGGTCCTAGCACAGAACCTTGTGGAACTCCATAATTAACCATAGTCTGTGAAGAAGATTCCCCATTTACATGAACAAATTGTAATCTATTAGATAAATATGATTCAAACCACCGCAGCGCAGTGCCTTTAATACCTATGGCATGCTCTAATCTCTGTAATAAAATTTTATGGTCAACAGTATCAAAAGGAGCACTGAGGTCTAACAGAACAAGCACAGAGATGAGTCCACTGTCTGAGGCCATAAGAAGATCATTTGTAACCTTCACTAATGCTGTTTCTGTACTATGATGAATTCTAAAACCTGACTGAAACTCTTCAAATAGACCATTCCTCTGCAGATGATCAGATGACCCTTTCAAGAATTTTTGAGAGAAAAGGAAGGTTGGAGATTGGCCTATAATTAGCTAAGATAGCTGGGTCAAGTGATGGCTTTTTAAGTAATGGTTTAATTACTGCCACCTTAAAAGCCTGTGGTACATAGCCAACTAATAAAGATAGATTGATCATATTTAAGATCGAAGCATTAAATAATGGTAGGGCTTCCTTGAGCAGCCTGGTAGGATGGGGTCTAATAGACATGTTGATGGTTTGGATGAAGTAACTAATGAAAATAACTCAGACAGAACAATCTGAGAGAAAGAGTCTAACCAAATACCGGCATCACTGAAAGCAGCCAAAGATAACGATACGTCGTTGGGATGGTTATGAGTAATTTTTTCTCTAATAGTTAAAATTTTATTAGCAAAGAAAGTCATGAAGTCATTACTAGTTAAAGTTAAAGGAATACTCAGCTCAATAGAGCTCTGACTCTTTGTCAGCCTGGCTACAGTGCTGAAAAGAAACCTGGGGTTGTTCTTATTTTCTTCAATTAGTGATGAGTAGTAAGATGTCCTAGCTTTACGGAGGGCTTTTTTATAGAGCAACAGACTCTTTTTCCAGGCTAAGTGAAAATCTTCTAAATTAGTGAGACGCCATTTCCTCTCCAGCTTACGGGTTATCTGCTTTAAGCTGCGAGTTTGTGAGTTATACCACGGAGTCAGGCACTTCTGATTTAAAGCTCTCTTTTTCAGAGGAGCTACAGCATCCAAAGTTGTCTTCAATGAGGATGTAAAACTATTGACAAGATACTCTATCTCACTTACAGAGTTTAGGTAGCTACTCTGCACTGTGTTGGTATATGGCATTAGAGAACATAAAGAAGGAATCATATCCTTAAACCTAGTTACAGCGCTTTCTGAAAGACTTCTAGTGTAATGAAACTTATTCCCCACTGCGTGGTAGTCCATCAGAGTAAATGTAAATGTTATTAAGAAATGATCAGACAGAAGGGAGTTTTCAGGGAATACTGTTAAGTCTTCTATTTCCATACCATAAGTCAGAACAAGATCTAAGATATGATTAAAGTGGTGGGTGGACTCATTTACATTTTGAGCAAAGCCAATTGAGTCTAATAATAGATTAAATGCAGTGTTGAGGCTGTCATTCTCAGCATCTGTGTGGATGTTAAAATCGCCCACTATAATTATCTTATCTGAGCTAAGCACTAAGTCAGACAAAAGTTCTGAAAATTCACAGAGAAACTCACAGTAACGACCAGGTGGACGATAGATAATAACAAATAAAACTGGTTTTTGGGACTTCCAATTTGGATGGACAAGATTAAGAGTCAAGCTTTCAAACGAATTAAAGCTCTGTCTGGGTTTTTGATTAATTAATAAGCTGGAATGGAAGATTGCTGCTAATCCTCCGCCTCGGCCCGTGCTACGAGCATTCTGACAGTTAGTGTGACTCGGGGGGTGTTGACTCATTTAAAGTAACATATTCATCCTGCTGTAACCAGGTTTCTGTAAGGCAGAATAAATCAATATGTTGATCAGTTATTATATCATTTACCAACAGGGACTTAGAAGAGAGAGACCTAATGTTTAATAGACCACATTTAACTGTTTTAGTCTGTGGTGCAGTTGAAGGTGCTATATTATTTTTTCTTTTTGAATTTTTATGCTTAAATAGATTTTTGCTGGTTATTGGTGGTCTGGGAGCAGGCACCGTCTCTACGGGGATGGGGTATTGGGGGGATGGCAGGGGGAGAGAAGCTGCAGAGAGGTGTGTAAGACTACAACTCTGCTTCCTGGTCCCAACCCTGGATAGTCACGGTTTGGAGGATTTAATAAAATTGGCCAGATTTCTAGAAATGAGAGCTGCTCCATCCAAAGTGGGATGGATGCCGTCTCTCCTAACAAGACCAGGTTTTCCCCAGAAGCTTTGCCAATTATCTATGAAGCCCACCTCATTTTTGGACACCACTCAGACAGCCAGCAATTCAGGGAGAACATGCGGCTAAACATGTCACTCCCGGTCCGATTGGGGAGGGGCCCAGAGAAAACTACAGAGTCCGACATTGTTTTTGCAAAGTTACACACCGATTCAATGTTAATTTTAGTGACCTCCGATTGGCGTAACCGGGTGTCATTACTGCCGACGTGAATTACAATCTTACCAAATTTACGCTTAGCCTTAGCCAGCAGTTTCAAATGTCCTTCAGTGTCGCCTGCTCTGGCCCCCGGAAGACAATTGACTATGGTTGCTGGTGTCGCTAACTTCACATTTCTCAAAACAGAGTCGCCAATAACCAGAGTTTGTTCCTCGGTGGGTGTGTCGTCGAGTGGGGAAAAATGGTTAGAGATGTGAACGGGTTGGCGGTGTACACGGGGCTTCTGTTTAGGGCTACGCTTCCTCCTCACAGTCACCCAGTCAGCCTACTTTCCCGGCTGCTCGGAATCTGCCAGAGGGAAACTAACGGCGGCTAAGCTACCTTGGTCCGCACCAACTACAGGGGCCTGGCTAGCTGTAGAATTTTCCACGGTGCGGAGCCGAGTCTCCAATTCGCCCAGCCTGGCCTCCAAAGCTACGAATAAGCTACACTTATTACAAGTACCGTTACTGCTAAAGGAGGCCGAGGAATAACTAAACATTTCACACCCAGAGCAGAAAAGTGTGGGAGAGACACAAGAAGCCGCCATGCTAAACCGGCTAAGAGCTAGTAGCTACGCTAAGCTAGCGGATTCCTAAAAACGCACAAAGTGGGTAATGTGTGAATAATTTAGGGGTGATTCAGCAGAGGGAGTGCTTTAGTTAAGGCACGTAAAGATTACACTGGGAAACAAATCGTAATCTAGTTATCTAGATCAATCTAACTGCGCAGATTAAACACCTAACAGATACAGCAAAGCACTGCTGTGCTCCGGAACAGGAAGTGATACAATACCGCAGTGAGTCTGACTCTCTGAGTCTGATTCTCTTCACCCAAAGCGATCAAAGGGAATAACGTAATTATTAACCATCAGATGACAAGTCAAACCTCTTAAATCATTCTGAAGTCAGTTTTAAGGAGAAACGAGGTGATAATTGGTGAATCATTACTGATTCTTTGAAATGACGTAGGCACAGCAGCAGCTGCTGCGGTGCTCTGATCGCTTCCACCATCTTTTCTGATGGAATAATGAATTTATGTGGAAATGATTGTCGTAGAAAAGCTACAGATATCTGTCGCTGAGACAGATGATGACTGGAGGCAGTTTGAAGCAGAAACGAGGAGACAGTTGGTGAACCGCGGCTGGCGCACACAGAAATGATGCATGCACACTGAAGGCAGGGCAGGCCAATTTTTAGAGGGGACCGCTTGGTCTGCGACACCAGCATTGGCTGGGGAAGTAACTTATGCCATTCTGGAGGTCATAGACCCTCACCCTCTTCACACTGCTGACTGTAGCCATGCGTCAGCAACAACGGACCTGGGGCCTATATAGGACTCGCGTCTTCTCTTGAAACAAATTATTTTTGGCTGAATGTGGGTTTAGCTACTCGGCTATTTTTGATGCCAGGCTAAAATTAAAATACAATGCAGATTGTTAGGTGACATGGACACGCGGGTACGCCACGCAGTGATGGATGTACTACTGTCTGAGCAGAAGGAAACACCTCTTTACTGTGTGCTCAGACACTGCAGTTTAAACTGGATCCTAACTAGTATACAAATAATGAATGTTTATGAGTTCAGTGGTATGAATATTTCATGAGGTGAACGCCTCGTTGAATGGTTTGTTCCAGCTTTCACCTCATGAAATATTTGTACCATTGAAAGAATGTAAAAACATTCATTGTTTGTTTTATATAACGGCTAAAATAGATCCTTGTCATTTGATATTTTATTAATTTATAAACAACAGAAAAGGGACTTACATTTTGGTGTTCCACTGTGACGTGTAGTCCAGTGATGCTGTGCACTGACTTCAGACTTCCATTAAAAAAAAGACTTTGTGTTTCTCAGTCCAGCCAAAAATCACATCAGGGTTTCCATGTAGCAGCTCGTCATGCATCCAGACGGCTTACAGCGGAGTGGATTTTGTGTTTGTGTGTAGCAGCGTCAGTTAACTCAATCAAATCATCATGTCGCTGTCCCATGTGCGTGCACACACACGCAACCTGGTCGGCGCTTGTGCATGTGTTAACAACAAAAATAAGACTGTGTATGTCCTCAGTGCAGCGAAAAAAAAAATCATGTCAGAAATGAGTCCAGCTTTTGTTCTCTCTTCCTGCTAACAACCTCCTCACGTGTGGGAGCGCGTCCATGCGCGTGCCCGAGGATGTGCACGCTTGCGTGTGTGCGTGCAAGTGCAATGGTACCAAACGTATGGAACCAAGCTGCACTCTAAATGCAATGCAACATAAATGGGATGAATTAATCCATGTCATGTGACATACAAAGCACCAATCAAATCACAAGGATCCACTCAGCTGCTGTATAAAGAAGCTGTATCTGAAGTCTACATTCCAGTGGGTTTGTGTGGTGATTGATGAAGGTTCATGTCTGTGTTTGAAGGTAGAACTCCATGTCTGTGATCACACGGTGAATGATCTTATCCAGGTGATGTTGTCCTCACTGTCAGAGTAAAGCAGGATCATGTAATGTCGTGTTATTAAGTGCAGAATGCACCAGACCATTGTCCCTGCTTCTTTGCATCGAAAGGAGCCAGCTGAGGGGGATTGGGCATCTGGTGAGGATGCCCCCTGTTTGTCTCCTTAGGGAGGCCTTCCAGGTACATCCAACTAGGAGGAGACTCTGGGAAGACCCAGGACATGTTGGAGGGATTATCTTTCCCAGTTTGCTTGGGAAGACCTCTGGATCTCCCAGGAAGAGTTAGAGGACTTGGCCAAGGATAGGGAAGTGTGGACTGAGCTGCTTGGTCTGCTGCCACCATGACCTGGATCTGGATAAGCAGCAGAAAAAGGATGAATGATATTCTAAAGTTGAACCGTTTGTATCTACCTCGAGTCACTGTGATTCCACAGTCGCCATTAACAGTCCCCCCCCCCCCCCCCCCCACACACACACACACACAAACACTGTAGAGTGGCATTCTGGGAAAAGTAAGAAACTGCTTTGTGAAGCTGAAGAAGCCCGTGTTTGACCACAGGTTGACCTGAAGGATGGTGAAGCGGTGGAGGTTCCCACAGTGATTCTTGTGGACCAGAAGGGTTGCTATGGTAACGCGTGACATCGCCTGGTGGCCATTTTTGCAGCACAGAAGGTAAAGCAACTGTTTTACTCTGAGTCATCCTGTGATACACAGTCAATGCTGAAGTGTGTGTGTGTGTGTGTGTGTGTGTGTGTGTGTGTGTTGTGTGTGTGTGTGTGTGTGTGGGTGTGTGTGTGTGTGTGTGTGTGTGTGTGTGTGAAAGCTGCATGTGGTGACCATGTGGTTTTGTTCTCACAGCTGGCGCTGAGCCGCGGCATGTGATCTGACCTGTCTCGGTCTTGAACCGTGGTACGTGGACTCTGACATTTGTCATTTCTCACACTGATGACATTTCGCAACATCACACCCAGAGTCAGAACTTCACAAATCCTCCACAGACTGATGGAGAACCAGGCCCTGCTTTTTCTGGGTCCTGCCCAAAACTTCTCAGTGGCAGCTTGTAGCAGCGGTGCAGACCCGACCTTTCTGTGTTCAAATGTGCTTTAAACAAGTACTTCATGTCTGCAGAAATCTGTGGACGTGGCCTTAATGTGACGTGCGGCTCAACTGTCTTTGGACGCCAACGGAGTCAACGAGGCAGCGGTATTGTCGTCAAGACAACGGGAAACAAAAGGAGCGTCAACACAAGTGGTTAGCAAGTCATAAAAAGGTGTGGCGAAATGACCAACGACCCTGGGGAGAGGGGTGACGCCCCCTAATGGTGGAGCAGTGGGGCTGTTTTCTGCATTAGTGGATAATTGGTAATTATCAAGCAACACCTCAAGACCCGGAACCACCCAGAACTGTGGACGGGTATCAAACTCTGCTTTTAAACTGTAACTGCTCCCTAATTTAGCCAAAAAGTAAACCAAACTTTATGTGTGCTGGACGTCTTATTGATGGTTCCAGCCTCAGCCTGTGGTCGCGTGACTCTCTCGGTCATGGCTCAGTGCTCCGGATGTTCTAAAGGACAGTTTCATTTTAATTCGCCGGCGGGCAGAGCTGCAGCACGACAAGCGTTTGATGAGCAAACGCTAGAAAGGACTGAAGACTGGTGGCTCGTACTGGACCAGGGAGAGACATGGAGGGGGACGGGGACATTGCGACGGAGCAGACTGATGGTGTCCCCGATTGCGTGTGAGAAGGATCAGTATTTCTTGAACTGGTTTGGCCTCTGGCAGCATGCAGCTAAATAAACAATGGCGTGTTTGTGGTGACGCACCGCACGCCGTCTCTCTGGCAGGAATGAGAGGACAGAGCACAGCGAGCGCTTGTGGGGTGCACACTGGGCTGTAGAGATCCCATCAGCCACCTGGGTGTCCTCGGCCATGACCCAGACCGGGACGGGAGCAGAGCTGCGGCATCGCGTCACATGTGAGTGAGGCAGGGAGAGGTAATTCAGAGAGAGGTCAGCTTTTGAAGGCACAGACATGACATTGTCTCATGTTTATTTGTCATGTCTCAACACAGACGTCAAACTCACAATGAAATGCATTTAAGGAGAAAGTAGTGCACAAGTCAGCACATAGACCACATCAAAATATAACGCACTACCCTCAAACATATGAGCATAAAAACAGGAGTTTGACCTTTTGACCTCTTGAAAAGCTACTCATCTTTGAACTTGTCCAAGGTCTCTGTCCCAAGAATGGTTCCTGTGAATTTGAAGAACCTGACGGGAACAGGACTGGACTTATGCTGGACACAGACAGACGGACGGACGGACAGACAGAAAAGTCTTCGCAATACACGATGTCCATGTTTTGGCCATCAGGTAATAAGAACAAGAAGAACAAAATGCAGAAGTGATTAAAAGTGTCTAGTTAGCTGTGCAAGCTAGCATAATGTAGCCCCAGCTTGTAGTCCTGTCCCAACCGTAATCAAAAGGTATGAAATGAATATATCTGCAGCTGTACATCAAACTTGACCACGTCTGGCAGCCTGATGTTGTTTGCATCCTCTGAGCCTGACTGTGTCATGACGCAGCACTTGGTAGCATCTTGCTAGCACATACAGAAGAGTCCAGGACAGCTAGTTGTGACACAGTGTGATTGTTAGGAATAAAAATGAAAGCTGGCCAAAGAAAAAATGTCACCGAGCGGTGTTTGACACAAGAATATAACACCGTCTCTGGATTAAGTGTCGTTTGGTGTTGAAGGACGACTGCCAGGCTCGAATAAAAGCTTCATTACTCAAAGTGTCGTAGTAACGCCGTCGTCTTCCTGCTGCTCCCGTTAGGTGTCACTGCTGCAGCTCATTGTCCTGCTGATATCCAGTCGAGTCATGTTATAATCATGACAGATAGTCAGCACTTATTTTAATTACAACCTCAAGACACAACACGCTGTGACAGTGTGGAAAACAAAACCCACCAAATATTCAGAATGTTGTTTTTTTCTGGTCAGCTTAATTTCATTCTTGTATTTCAGGCCTGTAAGACTCAATCACTCATCTTCAACCGCTTAGTGCGGTTAAAGGTCACGGGGGGCAGCTACCCCAGCAGTCACAGGGTGTGAGGCGGGTTCACCCTGGACAGGACGCCAGTCTGTCTCAGGGTCACATACAGACAAACACATTCACACCTACGGACAATTTAAAGTTTCCAGTCCATCTAACCTGCATGTGTTTGGATGTGGGAGGAAGCCGGAGCACCTGAAGGGAACCCACACAAACACGGAGAGAACACGCAAACTCCACACAGAAAGGACACAGGTGGGAATTGAAGCCATGACCTTGTTGCTGTGAGGCAACAGTGCTAACCACTAACACATTCCACAAAAAAAGATGGAACACTAAATTGTCCACATGTTCTCTTTTGGGGACAGGTCAGGACTACAGGCAGGCCAGTCCAGTACCTGTCCTCTCTTCCTCTGCAGCCGTGTCTTTGTAATGGGTGCAGAATGTGGTTTTTCATTGTCCTGTTGAAAAATGCATGGACGTCCCTGGAAAAGACGTCATCTTGAAGGCAGCATATGTTGCTGTAAAATCTCTGTGTACTTTTCTGCATGAATGCTGCATCACAGGGTGCCGATGACCTTTGACAGACTTTGGGACTTGTTGCTGATTACAGTCTGGATGGTCCTTTTTGGAATACTGGTTTGTCTGACCTAGGGATGGGTATCGAGAACCGGTTCCTTTTGGGTATCATTAAGAAATGATTCAATCCACCGACATCAATAACCTTTTTGCTTATCGATTCCCTTATCAGTCTGAGTGGCGGTTGTTTTCACATAATACTGAGTTATGTGATGCAGTGACTGTCAAGACGATGTGGCATACTTTGGTTGGTTGTTGGTTATATATATACTAGTTATTTATAATAAAGTTCGTGTTTAAACTGTGAAACATCAAACATCGATTAGATTTCTTTGTCACAAGGGTTTGATGATGAAATGTGAGGAATCATTGAGATCTTTTTATGGATTTATCAATATTGTAATTTTTTTTTTTTACTTTCTAACACTGGAATATTATCAGCCCACAAAATATCCATATTGGTGGGCTCTAGATCATCGCATACCAACAATTAATCAGGGATTAGCTGTAAAAAATGTATTTATTTGTTTATTTTATGGGCTGACTCTGTGTTTTTGTGCCACACAGAATCTGATCCAAGAGATTCTTTGGGAAGGTGTCACCATCAACACCTACACGCAAACTGGCTGGAGTCACTCACCAGCTCCTTTCTGAGAGACTGACATTTTAATTTGAGCAGGGATGTTCATACTGTAGAGGGTGCGGCCTGGAGGTCAGAGAGACGGCGGGCTGACCAGGCGATGGTCAGGACAGACAGGAAACCCACTAATCACCCGTTCAGTTGGGCGCCTTGTGTGGGCGCACGCTGAGAGTGGTGTGAGAGTGCAGCTGAAGGCTGTAAAGCATTTTAACCGTCTGCCTCGGAAGAAGAAGCTCCGCAGAGGAGCGACAGCACGATGAGGTTCAGCACAGGAGCGAGAGAGGATCAGAGGAAGCTTCTGCAGACTGTCAAACGTCCACGAAAAGCAGGAAGGTGCTAATGAACCTGCAGAAACAGGACCAGAGTGTGAAAGCTGAGTCAGACCTGAAGACCCGAGGGCGGTGTGGGACGTGTGTTTCTGGGAAGTGACGTGTGGTTGCTGCTGTTCCTCAGGAAGCTGCGGTCTGAAGGACGCCGGCGTTTCAGACCGACTCAGTTTGTGTTAAAGCTGCGTTTGCAGCGAGAAGGTTTCAGTCACAGTGAGAGTGAGGAGACGAGAGCGCCGCAACAAAACTATGAGACAGACAAACCAAACATCATTCTGCCACCGTTATACAGCCGTTCAGCACTCCGGTACAGTCAGCTGCCCAGTGCTGGATCACTTATTTGAAAGTCCCACGATACGGAGCCATAATGAGGAGAGAGATTTATTGTCATTGTCATCACAAATGCAACAACAACGAGATTACGTTTACACTCCATTTACCTCAGACGAAATACAGCAATTAATCCACAGTTATTTGTTTACCGTAATAATGGCACACATCAAAATTAAAGACAACACATATACATTTGACATTGTTTATGTGCACTGAACTTGAAGCAGTCCGTCATCTGAACTGAGGTAAAGTAGGTGAAGGTCACCTGGAACTGGGCAAGTGACTGTAAAGTTAGAAAGATATTCACAGATTCCAAGTTCACGGCTCAATAGATCTGAAGAGAAACATTGTAGAAAACCAAACAACACTAGTTTCTAACATCAGGAAGGTAGACAACGAGTCAGAACCTTATTTTATCCATATGAGCCGGAAAAATAACTGATCTGAACGAGCAGAGAAACAGAAGCTTAGGGACCGTCTACAAAGTGCAAACACGAAAACAAAGACAGCAGAAAATTATTGAATAAATCATTGCAATAAGGAGTGATATCAGCAACTTCACTGCACACATCAGTGGTGTTCTGCTTATTATTATACTACAGAGCTCAGTTTGGGGAAAAAGTAATAAAAAAAAAAATTTTGAAGAATTTTTTTATTTTTTAAATTTTCAGTAGCATCAATGCTATAAGATAAGATGTAATCAAAGTCACTGCAAACTACAGTGGGGTCCTACTGGTTAGATTACAGAACTCACTTTGGTAAAAAGTAATTTAAAAAATTGGAGAATTTTTCATTGATTAAATTTTCAATAGCATCAAAGTAATAAGATGTAGTGACATAAAATTTGCTGCACAAAACAGTGGGGTCCTGCTGGTTATACTACAGCATTCACTTTGGAAAAAAATAATTTTAAAATATTTTGGAAAATTTTTCATTGTTTAAATTTTCAATAGCATCAATATCATAAGATGTAGTGACACAAACTTTACTGCACTTAACAGTGGTGTCCTGCTGATTATACTACAGAACTCAGTTTGGAATTTTTTTTTTCCAAATTTCAAATTTTTTTTAAATTACTTCCAATCAGAGTTCTGTAGTATAATCAGCAGGACACCACTGATTACATTATTAACACACCTTATGGCATTGACGCTATTGAAAATTTAAATGCAAAAATTCTCCAAAATTTTTTAAAATTACTTTTTTCCAAGCTGAGTTCTGTCACAAATAAATAAAACCATTGCAACTTATATTGTAACTTTTTAGAAATGCAGCCATGACATCATAGCAAACCAAAAAACACGGCAGAAAATCAGAAGTGAAACGATGAGTCAGGACGAGCTGCAGACAGGTGGACGTTTTAATCCACTGGACATCAGAGTCCGTCACACCACAAGGGGACTCCCGTTGTTCACCACGTGACGTCTCGGGGAGTCCAGGTCTCCACAGTGTGACGGAGCCTGATGTGGTGACTGTGTGGTGTTGATTTGTTGGCTCCAGTCTCTCCTCCTATCAGTTCTTTTCATGTATTTTGTAAATTGATCTTTACTTTTTTTTTTTTTTTGCTTCTCCACAGCAGCCAGGGTGCATGATGGGATCATTCCGGCGGCCCAGGCCTCGGTTCATGAGTTCTCCCGTTCTGTCGGACCTCGCGCGGTTCCACGCCAGTTCAGCGGTGCTGCAGATCTCCAACACCAGCGTGTGGAACAGGTTAGTGCCCAGAACAGGGTGTTTGGAACTTTACCAGTGAGGTTTTTCAGTCGGTGTCCTTCACACCTGGACTGTCCAGAAGAGTCCAGATCACATCCTTTAGTTTGGGGCACAAACGTCACTGGACGAGTCTGTGATGAGTGCAAACATACTTAAAGGAAAGAAAGTGCCGTCTTACCTTCTCCAGATCTCAGACTGATGGAGTTTCTGTGGCCAGACCGTATAGTTACATGTATGAAAGGTGGAGTGAGGACTCGCGCCTGGCGGTGTGCCAACACGGAGCCATTACCAAAGAGGGCAAACAGCTGTGTCTGTCTTGGTTTTTTATTTTTATTTATTTCTTCTTTTTGTTTTATTTCTGACCTCCACATTCACTCAACACTACACTGTATTGCACATCCAGGAACTTTGTGTCCTTTTCCCCCTCTTTGGTAATGGCGGCTGCATCCCCATGTCAGGACGGCAGCGTTATGTTAGCGCTACAGGGAGTCCTCAATCCAGCTTTCATTTACGTAACTCTATGGGCCAGGTGGTGTATTTGATTGATTGATTGTAGTAGTGGCCTCTTGTACACACTGTGTATGTGTGTGTGTGTGTGTGTGTGTGTGTGTGTGTGTGTGTGTGTGTGTGTGTGTGTGTGTGTGTGTGTGTGTGTGTGTGTGATGCAGTCATACACAGGTGCACCCTCAGGGTTCAGCCCCCCTGATCAATCCCTGTTTGTTTGTTTGTTTATTTATTGATGTGCTGTCAGTCTGAAGCAGCCTTGTTTACAGAGTTGATAGATCTCTGTCTATCAATTGATGGACTTTCTCTTCCACTTGTCCCTTGTTTTTCACTTGGGGTCACACAGCAGATATTGATTTAAATGTTTTGTCATTTGAGTGTCAATTCAGTTAATTTTATTTCTATAGTAAGTAAATTTAACTCCTAAAGCACATTTAATCAGCTTCCACTGACCAAAGTGCTGCACAAAAAGTATGTAACATAGTAAAACAACTAAAAACAAAAAATGGATCATAAACACAATAATATTAAAAAGAACAGCAAGACACAAGTTAAGTAAACAACTGCTTGCAGGTAAATAAATGGTAAATGGACTGCATTTATATCGCGCTTTTCCATCTACATCAGGCGCTCAAAACGCTTTATAAATAATTTCGCACATTGGAGTCATATCACAGAGGTATCTGTGATATGACTCCATATCACTAATTGTCTTATTTGAACAAGAGGGTTATATTTTTTATTTTTTTTAAATAACTATGCAATTCTACTCAAAAATGTTGAAAAAAAAAAGCTAAACTGTCAACATGACAGTAAGACTCTGCCTGTCTGACTGGACTAAAGGTGCAGTGTGTCATTTTTAAAGAAGAGAGCAAATGTTATGTCCATCAAATATTAATGTGTTTTTAAACTTCTCAGTGTAATTTATTTTCTTACCATAGACAGAAAAATACAAAAATGAACTTTGATATTACAACATAAGTGTAATTTTTGTTGTTGTCTATTATTCTTGCTTTCAATGGATCTAAAACCAGTCAAAATAACTCGCAGCGCGCCGCCTCAGGCGATAATTACCAACAGCACCGCTATACTAAACATTTCTGTGGAGAACCCTGTATCATGTGTGTATGAGACCACTGTATGGAGGTGTGTGTTCACAGCATCTTCTTATAAGATGCTGTGGAGGGAAACATTAGATAACGAACATCACATCAATTAACACACCTTTTGTAGAATATATTGAACAGAAGGTCTTTTCTAAAACCTCTCAAACCGGGCCAGATACCAGGAAAAACACCAGTCAAACACAAAGCATCAACCCCTGCAAGTACAGAAGCTTCAAAGAAGAAGTATGAAGAGAAAGGAAGAGTCAGGACGTTTGTGAGGAGCTGGACACAGGATTATCTGTGGAAGAGGACAACACAATATACTGCCATGTCTGTGGGGATTTTACTTCAATTGCGGACCAGTAAGTCATTTTTAAATGTTGAAATAAAAAATTTGATTTGTTTTATCAAAAAACATTTGTAAAAATTTGTATGTATATTCGACTTTGTTTTCTTTCATGATTGATTTGTTTGGTATGTTGTGTGTTCTTAGTCTGTTTCTATGTTACTGGAACTAGGGACGGAAATTAGCATCCTGCTATAATCTGGCATATTTACATGTAACTATGTTCATTAATATGCACTGTCCCATTTCAAATAAACGTGACTTAAACACAACACACTCAGTTTTGTCCTGATTGAGGTGCAGGAAATTCGAAGACAACCATTGTTTTATTTCTGCGATACAGCTGGCCACCCTGCCCCCAGTGACTGCGTCAGTTTGTTCTAACAGGAGGTAGATTTGAATGTCATCTGCATAGCAGTGAAACAACATATTGTGGCTTGCAGTGATTGATCCGAGTGGCAACATATACAGGGAAAAGAGAGTGGGGTGAAGGATTGAGAGTGGGGTGAAGGATTGAGCCTTGCGGAACACCACAAGCAAGAGAACCACTCGAAGAGGATAGATCACCAACCATTACAGAAAAACATCGATCAGAAAGAGATGATGTGAACCACTTCAGAACAGTGCCATCGAGTCCAACATGTTTTTTAAATGGGACAAGAGGACTGAGTGGTCAGCTGTATTGAAGGCAGCTGTCAGCTCCAGCAGCACTAAAACCACAGGGCGCTTAGCATCTACTAACAATGCAATGTCATTATGAGCTTTTAAAAGAGCCCATTCAGTGCTGTGAACGGGTTATGAAGCCTGATTGAAATTTGTTAAAGAGAATATTATTTTCTAAGAACGACTGTAACAGCTTGGGACTCCGACGAGGGCGGTCGCATCTCCTCCACTCTCTCTTATCTCTGTTCTCTGCCTTTAACCTTCAAGTCCCTACTTCACCAGACTGTGAATTCCTCAAATTATATTGGATTCTGGATCTATTGGACTACTATTGGATTAACTATGGAATTGATCAGCTGGTCTCTGAACGCTATTGACACCATTTTTTATACAAGAAGGTCAGGACCGGGGGATCCTACCTGCCCAGATGGAAGGCATCCTGCGGGCTATGTCCTCGACTCCTGGAGTTCCTGGCGTGGTGCATGCTTGGCACCTTTCTCTGTTGAGGACGTCGAGGATTTATTCATTTTTGGTCTCATGGTAGCAGTGCTGGTACTTTTTGACTTATGTGCTGCCCTGATCTACCTGAAAATTGGCAAGACTGCGGCATCAAGAACCATGGGCCCTCGCTTGTCTGTCATGATTAACGAGGTTGGCAAGGCAGTGCATCCTCAGACTGCAATGACTCTTGAACTCGGACACAAATTGGATGACATCTTGGAGCAGATGCGTGCCTTGCAGATGAAGTTGAAGATTTCGGAGCCCGGGGAATATTCTTAATTCATAATTGGGAATATTCTTAATTCATAATTGGGATTTGGTTGTGCAAGTGGAAGTGTTAGAAAGTGTTTTTCACTACTATAACCATAACATTACAGGCTTATCGAGCCTGAAGGTCAAATTGCCCGACTGTTTTCCCTCCAGAGGGATTTGTTTCGGCCTGGGGAACAGTTGGCTGTTTCTTATTTCATCTCACAAAGACAATAAACTGCTTTTCACAGGACTAAAGCATGCTCCATTCTCTTCCCCCACCCTTTCCGGTGCCGCTAATGTCACTCCTTCTCCCTTCTGTGGGGGTGGTGCAGTTTAGCTGCAAGCCCACGTACCCCCCCCAAGCTGATGGCGGCGCAACTCAGGGTTGCTGCGTGGCCTTCACCCACTTGCCTCAATTTGGATAACGGACTTCTTCAAATGTAGTGCACATAAACAATGTCAAATGGATATGTGTTGTCTTTAATTCTGATGTGTGCCATTATTACGGTAAACAAGTAATAATTGTGGACTAATTGCTGTCTGAGGTAACTGGAGTGTAAACGTAATTTCTCCAATGTGAGATCAATAAAGTATAAAGTATAACTGTATAAAAACTTTTTCTAAATCCTCTCTCTGTCTCTGACTTGGGACACATCTCCTTGGGACTCCGGCAAGGGTGGATGCATCTCCTCCTCTCTCCTCTATCTCTGCTCCAACCTTCAAGTCCCCTACTTCACCAGACTATGAATTCTACAAGCTATATTGAATTAACCATGGAATTGATCAGCTGATCTCTGAACGCTATTGACAACATTTTTTCAACAAGGAAATCTGGGCCGGTGGACCCTGCGTTCCCAGATGGAACCTACCCTGAGGGCTATGTTCTTGACTCCTGGGAGACTTGGCGTGTCGCCTGCTTTGCGCCGTTCTCTGTGTAGGACGTCGAGGACTTATTTATATTTGGTTTTATTGTAGGAGGGCTGGTACTTATTGGTTTATGTGCTGCTCTGACCTACCGGAAAATTGGCAAGACGGCTGCCACCAGAACCACGACCCCTCACCTGTCCGTCATGATTAATGAGTTGGGCAAGGTGATACATTCTCAGACTGCGTTAACAAATTCAGACGCAAAATGGATAACATCTCGGAGCAAATGCACACCTTACAAAGGAAGATGTTGGCGACCAGGGAATATTCATAATTGGATCTGGTTGATCATGTGAAGCTGTAAAGGTGTTATTCACTGCTCAACCATAAACATGGCAGGCTTATCAGCCACTGAAGGACAAAATGCCCCGTTGTTTTCCTCCAGAAGGATTTCTACCACCTTGGTGAACACTCGGCTGCCTTATCTTCTCCAACTCGCACACGGACAGAAACTGACTCATTTGGCACACACATGGACAGAGACTGAAAGCATGCTCCCATCTCCCCCTACCCCCTCCTATCCCCATTCCCCACCCCATCCTGGCCCCCGCTCACGCCACTCCCTTCCCCTTCCGCGGTGCTGCGCAGTTTTAGCTGCTGTAACCCCCCCCCCCCCCCAAGCTGGTGGCTGCGCGGCTACACGTTGCTGCGACCCCCCCCACACACACACACACTCACATCGTCTCAATTTGGAAAACGGACTGTTTCATGTTTAGTGCACATAAACAATGTCAAGTGTATATGTGTTGTCTTAATTCTGATGTGTGCCATTATTACGGTAAACAAGTAATAATTGTGGATTAATTGCTGTATCTTGTCTGTGGTAATTTGAGTGTGGATGTAATCTCGTTGTTGCACTCGTGTAATGACAATGACAATAAATCTCATCCATCCATCTCTCTGACTCTGACCTGTGACCCATCTCCTCTCTCTGACTCTGAACTGGGACACGTCTCCTCTCTCTGGCTCTGACCTGGGACACGTCTCCTCTCTCTGGCTCTGACCTGGGACACGTCTCCTCTCTCTGGCTCTGACCTGGGACCCGTCTCCTCTCTCTGGCTCTGACCTGGGACACGTCTCCTCTTTCTGGCTCTGACCTGGGACACATCTCCTCTCTCTTGCTCTGACCTGGGACACGTCTCCTCTCTCTGGCTCTGACCTGGGACACATCTCTCTCTGGCTCTGACCTGGGACACGTCTCCTCTCTCTGGCTCTGACCTGGGACACGTCTCCTTTCTCGGACTCTGACCTGGGACACGTCTCCTCTCTCTGGCTCTGACCTGGGACACGTCACCTCTCTCGGGCTCTCTGGCTCTGACCTGGGACATGTCACCTCTGTCTGGCTCTGACCTGGGACACGTCTCCTCTCTCTGGCTCTGACCTGGGGCACGTCTCCTTTCTTGGACTCTGACCTGGGACACGTTTCCTTTCTCGGACTCTAACCTGGGACACGTCTCCTCTCTCTGGCTCTGATCTGGGACACGTCTTCTCTCTCTGGCTCTGACCTGGGACACGTCTCCTCTCTCTGGCTCTGACCTGGGACACGTCTCCTCTCTCTGGCTGTGACCTGAGACATGTCTCCTCTCTCTGGCTGTGACCTGAGACACGTCTTCTCTCTCTGGCTCTGACCTGAGACACGTCTCCTCTCTCTGGCTCTGACCTGGGACATGTCTCCTTTCTCGGACGCTGACCTGGGACACGTCTCCTCTCTCTGGCTCTGACCTGAGACACGTCTCCTTTCTCGGGCTCTGACCTGGGACACGTCTCCTCTCTCTGGCTGTGATCTGGGACACGTCTCCTTTCTCGGACTCTGACCTGGGACACGTCTCCTCTCTCTGGCTCTGACCTGGGACACGTCTCCTTTCTTGGCCTCTGACCTGGGACAAGCTGATGGCGGCGCAACTCAGGTTGCTGCGTGGCCTTCACCCACTTGCCTCAATTCGGATAACGGACTTCTTCAAACGTAGTGCACATAAACAATGTCAAATGGATATGTGTTGTCTTTAATTCTGATGTGTGCCATTATTACGGTAAACAAGTAATAATTGTGGACTAATTGCTGTCTGAGGTAACTGGAGTGTAAATGTAATTTCTCCACTGTGAGATCAATAAAGTATAACTGTATAAAAGCTTTTTCTAAATCCTCTCTCTGTCTCTGACTTGGGACACATCTCCTTGGGACTCCGGCAAGGGTGGATGCATCGCCTCCTCTCTCCTCTATCTCTGCTCCAACCTTCAAGTCCCCTACTTCACCAGACTATGAATTCTACAAGCTATATTGAATTAACCATGGAATTGATCAGCTGATCTCTGAACGCTATTGACAACATTTTTTCAACAAGGAAATCTGGGCCGGGGGATCCTGCGTTCCCAGATGGAACCTACCCTGCGGGCTATGTTCTTGACTCCTGGGAGACTTGGCGTGTCGCCTGCTTTGCGCCATTCTCTGTGTAGGACATTGAGGATTTATTTATATTTGGTTTTATTGTAGGAGGGCTGGTACTTATTGGTTTATGTGCTGCTCTGACCTACCGGAAAATTGGCAAGACGGCTGCCACCAGAACCACGACCCCTCACCTGTCCGTCATGATTAATGAGTTGGGCAAGGTGATACATTCTCAGACTGCGTTAACAAATTCAGACGCAAAATGGATTACATCTCGGAGCAAATGCACACCTTACAAAGGAAGATGTTGGAGACCAGGGAATATTCATAATTGGATCTGGTTGATCATGTGAAGCTGTAAAGGTGTTATTCACTGCTCAACCATCAACATGGCAGGCTTATCAGCCACTGAAGGACAAAATTCCCTGTTGTTTTCCTCCAGAAGAATTTCTACCACCTTGGTGAACATTCGGCTGCCTTCTTATCTTCTCCAACTCGCACACGGACAGAAACTGACTCATTTGGCACACACATGGACAGAGACTGAAAGCATGCTCCCATCTCCCCCTACCCCCTCCTGTCCCCATTCCCCACCCCATCCTGGCCCCCGCTCACGCCACTCCCTTCCCCTTCCACGGTGCTGCGCAGTTTTAGCTGCTGTAACTCCCCCCCCCCCAAGCTGGTGGCTGCGCGGCTACACGTTGCTGCAACCCCCCCCCCCCCCACACACACACACACTCACATCGTCTCAATTTGGAAAACGGACTGTTTCATGTTTAGTGCACATAAACAATGTCAAGTGTATATGTGTTGTCTTAATTCTGATGTGTGCCATTATTACGGTAAACAAGTAATTGTGGATTAATTGCTGTATCTTGTCTGTGGTAATTTGAGTGTGGATGTAATCTTGTTGTTGCACTCGTGTAATGACAATGACAATAAATCTCATCCATCCATCTCTCTGACTCTGACCTGTGACCCATCTCCTCTCTCTGACTCTGAACTGGGACACGTCTCCTCTCTCTGGCTTTGATCTGGGACACGTCTCCTCTCTCTGGCTCTGACCTGGGACACGTCTCCTCTCTCTGGCTCTGACCTGTGACACATCTCCTCTCTCTTGCTCTGACCTGGGACACGTCTCCTCTCTCTTGCTCTGACCTGGGACACGTCTCCTCTCTCTGGCTCTGACCTGGGACACGTCTCCTCTCTCTTGCTCTGACCTGGGACACGTCTCCTCTCTCTGGCTCTGACCTGGGACACGTCTCCTCTCTCTGGCTCTGACCTGGGACACGTCTCCTCTCTCTGGCTCTGACCTGGGACACGTCTCCTCTCTCTTGCTCTGACCTGGGACACGTCTCCTCTCTCTGGCTCTGACCTGGGACACGTCTCCTCTCTCTTGCGCTGACCTGGGACACGTCTCCTCTCTCTGGCTCTGACCTGGGACATGTCTCCTCTCTCTGGCTCTGACCTGGGACATGTCTCCTCTCTCTGGCTCTGACCTGGGACACGTCTCCTCTCTCTGGCTCTGATCTGGGACACGTCTCCTCTCTCGGACTCTGACCTGGGATGTGTCTCTCTGGCTCTGACCTGGGACATGTCACGTCTCTCTTGCTCTGACCTGGGACGCATCTCCTTTCTCTGACTCTGTCCTGGGACTTCTGTGACTTTCGCTCCCTGTAGAGGGCGTGAGTGAGGTTCTTCTGGATAGCGGTCATGCCAGCAGTCTTCTCCATGATTCTGTTTGTGTGGACTGAACCAGAGAGCATATTCGTACAGACGTGTGCCGGAAAGGGGGCGTAGGCACCATTTTGACAGCAGACATCTCAGTGGCCTGCGCACACTGAAGCTAATAGATCTTGTCAAGAACCCGCTGTAAAATCCGTAGTTTTGTTTTTTTCTGTGACTTTTGTTTGTTTGTATCTTGCAGAGTGTCCTGCCTGTGTAATGCACGAATATGAAGTTGTATACTGTGTACATACGATATTAACTGGCAGTGCCTGGAATCAAACGGACTCATGATCATCCACAAAACAATTGATTATTGGATTTTTACTGTAACTTTTGAAGGACCTGTATCATTTAGAAACCACCTGGAATGGAGTGTTACTCAAAGCTGAATTCATTCAGTACGATACAATAAAGGATTTACTATGTGGAATGAATTAATGTGGTCTGTGTGGCCCGTCTGGATTGTGTGATATTGTGCTTTATGTCTGCAGAATTTGGACGCAGGAACATATCAGATCTGTGTAAACATTCAACACTAAAATAAAATAATAGTTTCATTTCATTTGGTGCATTTGCTCTCTGAACTTGGCTGATGAGACCATCTGTCATTGTTCTCCGAATCACAGAGGAATTATTTACAGCTGCACATTGTCTGTGTGTGTCTTGTGATGGAGAACACATTTGGAATCATCTCATAATCACTCAGCGCATCTGAACAATTATGAGGAGATGTTAAATCTGTAGTTGTGAATATGGCGTTTAGTCGCTGAACTGGGTGAGTGGAGAAATCTAATGCACTTTCTAATGCGCTTCAATATCATTCAAAAAAATTGCAGTTTAGATTTTACAATAATAATTCTACTTAAAGTAAAAGGTGTCTGTGACAAAAATAATGAAAAGGTGAAAGTGGTAGCTGTAAAACTGTGCCTGTCCTGCATCCAAGCTATTTCGGCGTTTTCACGTATCCCATAATCCCTTGCGTGCCAGAGAGTCGCTGCAGTCAAAACAACATAGAGAATCCACATGATGACAGTTGTAAATGATTATTACGAGGTCTATTAGAAAAGTATCCGGCCTTATTTTTTTCAAAAACCATATGGATTTGAATCACGTGTGATTGCGTCAGCCAAGCTTGAACTCTCGTGCGCATGCGTGAGTTTTTCCACGCCTGTCGGTTGCGTCATTCACCTGTGAGCAGGCTTTGAGTGAGGAGTGGTCCACCCCCTTGGTGGATTTTCATTGTCAGGAAATGGCAGAATGATTTGGCCTTTTTTTCCATCAGAATTTTTTCAGAAACTGTTAGAGACTGGCACCTGGAAACCATTAGAAAAATTTATCTGGCTTTCGGTGAAAATTTTACGGGCTTCACAGAGAATAAGGACTGTTACTACAGCTTTAAGGACGGCTTTAAGGACGCTCGCCGCGCCGCGCTCCGTGCCGCCATCGAGAGCCACAAACCACCGGATCATTTCTAAACGGATGGCTCTGTGGAGCCGGACCGTCGTGTGCAGTTTCTCTGGTTATCACAAGAGCTGGACATCAACCATTTTCCGGCAGATTTCACTTTTAACAAGAGATTTTGTCATGTAAAGCCGAGCGGAGGCTTCGTGCGTCACGACCGATTTACTGATGGTGCGAGACAAAGGAACACCTCCGTTTTGGTCTCACAGGACGGCTTTGAGATGGCGTTCAGACAGCTGTCGGTGGTTTTTCCATCGAGTGATTATCCGAGAAATTGTGGATGTGCCTGGACATGCTAGAACATGTCCCGTGAGGCTTCATCATGGCGTTGCTGTGCGCCATGCAGCACCACCGCGACGCGCGAAGCCTCCGCTCCTCTTTCCATGACAAAGCTCCTGTAACAGTGGAATGTGCCGTTCATTTTTAAACTGGACGCTGTGTTTTATCCGGGACGTCGTCTGACTAGCACAGGAATTGTGAAAAGACGTGGACATCAGCACTTTTTCGGCACATTGAGACAGACATGCGGAGGAATTCCGCGCGTCGCGGCGGTGCCGCATGGCACAAAGCAACGCCGTGATGAAGTCTCACGGGACATGTTCTGGCATGTCCAGGCACATCCACAATTTCTCAGATAATCACTCGATGGAAAAACCAACGACAGCTGTCTGAACGCCATCTCAAAGCCGTCCTGTGAGACCAAAACGGAGGTGGTGTTGTCTCGCTCCAGTAGCGAATCCATCATGACGCGCGAAGCCTCCGCTCGGCTTTCCATGACAAAATCTCATGTTAAAAGTGAAATCTGCCGGAAAATGGTTGATGTCCAGCTCTTGTGATAACCAGAGAAAGTGCACACGACGGTCTCGGATCCACAGAGCCATCCGTTTAGAAATGATCCGGTGGTTTGTGGCTCTCGATGGCGGCATGGAGCGCGGCGCGCCGAGCGTCCTTAAAGCCATCTTTAAAGCTGTAGTAACAGTCCTTATTCTCTGTGAAGCCTGTAAAATTTTCACCGAAAGCCAGATACATTTTTCTAATGGTTTCCAGCTGCCAGTCTCTAACAGTTTCTGAAAAAATTCTGATGGAAAAAAAGCCCAAATCATTCTGCCATTTCCTGACAATGAAAATCCGCCGAGGGGGTGGACCACTCCTCACTCAAAGCCTGCTCACAGGTGAATGACGTAACCGACAGGCGTGGAAAAACTCACGCATGCGCACGAGGGTTCAAGCTTGTCTGATGCAATCACACGTGATTCAAATCCATATGGTTTTTGAAAAAAATAATAAGGTCGGATACTTTTCTAATAGACCTTGTATACTACAAAAATGTCATTTTTTTATGCTTTTCGTCACGTTAATAAGAGACTGCTGCATGATACCCTGTAAACTTGCTAAAACAATTATAACAAAAAATCTGTGTCTGTTACGTTTAATCTACGTGGAATTTAATAAGCGCAAACCGAATTTCAGACATATTATGTATATTACTCCGGAACAAAGAGGACAAACAGTGTTGTAAAGAACAATAATCAAGACGTTAAAGAGCAAACTTCACTCACTTTCTTCTGCTGGGACAGCAGCTGTGACGCAATCACACGTGATTCACGGAAGAGGTGGACATCAGCACTTTTCCAGCACATTCCACTGTGACAGAAGATTTTGCCATGAAAAGAGTGGTGGCGAAATTCATCGGCACGAAGCTGATGGTGCAGCTTGAGTGTATATATATATACACTCAACAAAAATATAAACGCAACACTTTTGGTTTTGCTCCCATTTTGTATGAGATGAACTCAAAGATCTAAAACTTTTTCCACATACACAATATCACCATTTCCCTCAAATATTGTTCACAAACCAGTCTAAATCTGTGATAGTGAGCACTTCTCCTTTGCTGAGGTAATCCATCCCACCTCACAGGTGTGCCATATCAAGTTGCTGATTAGACACCATGATTAGTGCACAGGTGTGCCTTAGACTGCCCACAATAAAAGGCCACTCTGAAAGGTGCAGTTTTGTTTTATTGGGGGGGATACCAGTCAGTATCTGGTGTGACCACCATTTGCCTCATGCAGTGCAACACATCTCCTTCGCATAGAGTTGATCAGGTTGTCAATTGTGGCCTGTGGAATGTTGGTCCACTCCTCTTCAATGGCTGTGCGAAGTTGCTGGATATTGACAGGAACTGGTACACGCTGTCGTATACGCGTGTCCAGAGCATCCCAAACATGCTCAATGGGTGACATGTCCGGTGAGTATGCCGGCCATGCAAGAACTGGGACATTTTCAGCTTCCAAGAATTGTGTACAGATCCTTGCAACATGGGGCCGTGCATTATCCTGCTGCAACATGAGGTGATGTTCTTGGATGTATGGCACAACAATGGGCCTCAGGATCTCGTTACGGTATCTCTGTGCATTCAAAATGCCGTCAATAAAATGCACCTGTGTTCTTCGTCCATAACAGATGCCTGCCCATACCATAACCCCACTTCAACCATGGGCCACTCGATCCACAACATTGACATCAGAAAACCGCTCACCCACACAACGCCACACACGCTGTCTGCCATCTGCCCTGAACAGTGTGAACCGGGATTCATCCGTGAAGAGAACACCTCTCCAACATGCCAAACGCCAGCGAATGTGAGCATTTGCCCACTCAAGTCGGTTACGACGACGAACTGGAGTCAGGTCGAGACCCCGATGAGGACGACGAGCATGCAGATGAGCTTCCCTAAGACGGTTTCTGACAGTTTGAGCAGAAATTCTTTGGTTATGCAAACCGATTGTTTCAGCAGCTGTCCGAATGGCTGGTCTCAGACGATCTTGGAGGTGAACATGCTGGATGTGGAGGTCCTGGGCTGGTGTGGTTACACGTGGTCTGCGGTTGTGAGGCTGGTTGGATGTACTGCCATATTCTCTGAGACGCCTTTGGCGACGGCTTATGGTAGAGAAATGAACATTCAATACACAAGCAACAGCTCTGGTTGACATTCCTGCTGTCAGCATGCCAATTGCACGCTCCCTCAAATCTTGTGACATCTGTGTCATTGTGCTGTGTGATAAAACTGCACCTTTCAGAGTGGCCTTTTATTGTGGGCAGTCTAAGGCACACCTGTGCACTAATCATGGTGTCTAATCAGCATCTTGATATGGCACACCTGTGAGGTGGGATGGATTATCTCAGCAAAGGAGAAGTGCTCACTATCACAGATTTAGACTGGTTTGTGAACAATATTTGAGGGAAATGGTGATATTGTGTTTGAGGAAAAAGTTTTAGATCTTTGAGTTCATCTCATACAAAATGGGAGCAAAACCAAAGGTGTTGTGTTTATATTTTTGTTGAGTGTATATGTGTGTGTGTATATATATATATATATATAATGTTCGTCCGTCAGTCTGACGAGGACCGCTACTTGTCATCCATCAGGTTGAGTGGGTTGAGTTGCATGTGTCCGTAAGTGGCTGTACAGGCCCATTCTGGCACGGATCTGCCGGCCACAGTGTGGACATGGGGTCAGAGTGATGTTCTGTGTGGCGTTGACTGCATGTTCCTTCCTTACCAGGCTTTTCTGCTGGGCAGCAGCTTTGCGTGCATCCTCATAGGCAATCGCACCTGCTGTGATTTTGCGTCACCACTGTGGTCGATTGCTAGCAGATTGTTCCCACGTGTCAGTCTTTATGTCAAAGGCCTTCAAAGATGCCTTTAGAGAGTCTTTATACCACTTTTTCTGGCCAACGCATGATCGTGTGCCATCTTCAAGTTCACCATAGAACAGTTTTTTGGGCAATCGATGGTCTGGCATCAGAACTAAATGTCCTGACCATCTGAGCTGAGACTGCACCAAGATGTTATGAATACTTGGCATACCTGTGGGGGTCAGTACTCTGTCTCAGGTATTCTGTCTTGCCATTTGATGTTGAGCAACTTCCTAAGGCAGGTTGTGTGGAAGTGATTGAGTCTCTTTGTATGGCGTCTGTACACTGTCCACATCTCACATGCATACAGGAGTGTCGGAAGTACAACGGCTTTGTAGACCTTAAGTTTTGTCTCCAGTCTGATCCCACTTCTGTTCCAGACACTGTAAGTAAGTAAGTAAATTTTATTTATATAGCACCTTTCACAGACAAGAGCCACAAGGTGCTTCACAACATAAAAGCAGAGTACACCACACAAAACATCAGACAATGGCCGAGACATAAAAACATAAAACATAACATAGGATCACAGAGCAGCCTAAAAACTAAGCAAACGCTTGAGTAAAAAAGAAAGTCTTAAGTTGGCTTTTAAAAGTATCGACAGAGTCCAGTGAGCGCAGAGAGAGCGGGAGACCATTCCAAAGCCTGGGAGCAACAGCCTGGAAGGATCGCTCTCCTCTGGTTGAAAAATGGGTGCGAGGAACCATCAACAGATTTTGGTCCACAGACCTCAAAGCCCTGGCAGGGGCATAAGGCTGGATGAGGTCACAGATATAGGGAGGCACCTGGCCATGTAGAGCTCTAAAAGTTAAAACCAAAATTTTAAAATTGATCCTGAAGGACACTGGCAGCCAATGAAGTTCCTTTAAAATTGGGGAAATATGAGTCCTTCTGTTAGCTTGTGTCAGAATTCTTGCTGCAGAGTTCTGTACCGACTGCAGTCGACGCAACTCCTTCTTGTTTAGACATGAAAACAAACTGTTACAATAGTCTAAACGTGTTGCCACAAAAGCATGAATAATAAGCTCTAAATCATTTCGAGACACCATTTTCCTGAGCTTAGAGATCTTTCTTAATTGAAAGAAGCAATTCCTCGTCAGCTGTTTACAATGCTGTACCAACGACATGTCTTTGTCAAAAATGACACCCAGGTTTCGAAGACATGATTTAGCAGACTGGCCCAGGTCTCCCAAGTACTGCTGAATACCTGGAATATGGGCATCAGGGGCAATAACCAATGTCTCTGTTTTGTCTGCGTTAAGCTGAAGAAAGTTATTCGTTAGCCATTGTTTAATTTCCGCCAAACAATGGAGGAGGAAATCAAGCCTCTTAATCTCAGATGGCTTAAAGGAACAGTCAAGCTGGATGTCATCCGCAAATAACTGGTAAGAGACATCAGTAAATCTTTGAATGATCCTACCTAAAGGGATCAAGTAGAATAAAAACAAAATGGGGCCCAATACAGAACCCTGAGGGACTCCACATAACAGGTCCGCAGACTCTGACCTTATCTGGTTAGCAAAAACGCTAAAGCTGTGCCCAGACAGATATGAAAAAAACCACCGAAGAACTGACCCCGACAGTCCGACATGATCCCTCAGTCTATTCAGCAGGACCTGGTGGTCAACAGTATCAAAGGCAGAGGACAAATCCAAAAGAACCAACACGGTGGATTTCCCAGCATCAGCAGACATCATAATGTCGCTGGACACTTTCAAAAGAGCCGTTTCCGTAGAGTGTTGTCTACGAAAACCGGACTGAAACCTGTCGTGAATGTTATTCTGATCCAGGAAGAGTGTCAGTTGGTCTGAAACCACCCTCTCGAGGATCTTAGACAGGAATGGGAGCTTAGAAATAGGTTTAAAACTGCTTAGCTCCATTTGATTTAAACCTGGTTTTTTCAGTAGAGGCAACACTATGGCATGCTTAAAAGCACTGGGAAACACACAGGTGGACAAAGAAAGATTTACAATTCTAGTAATGCACGGACCAATTACCTCAAATACTTTAATAAAGAGCCTGTAGGGAAGGATGTCCAATGAGCAAGAGGAAGGTTTCATCTTGCTCACCAATGCCGAAATATCAGCAAGTGTCACAGCCCTAAATGAAGACCAAATGCTGGGAGCAGGCTCAATAACAGTAGACGTACCACACAGGGAGGGTGGAATTTTATCCTTAATCAACTTGATTTTGTCAATGAAAAAACTCAAAAAAGCATTGCTGTCAGCTTCAGAAAACACAGGAGTAACTGAAGCAGCAGGACATACAAGAGAGTTGATTGTATCAAACAACACTCTGGGATTCTTCTTATTCACAGACACCAGCTGATGTATGTAGACAGAACGGGCACTCTCTGCCAGTTTGTTATATGATAGAACCAGCTCCCTGAGATGAAGCCTGTGAACCTCAAGTTTAGAGGATTTCCACAGGCGTTCAGTCCTACGACACAGTCTCTTAAGACTTAAGAGCTCTTCATTAATCCAAGGGCACTCATTTTTCTGTAAAGACACATTGTATTTGACAGGAGCCAACTGATCAAGAATAGTATCACAGTGATGGTTAAAACACTGGATAAAATTGTCCATATCAAGAAAATCAGTGAACAAACAAGGATTAAACATAGAAGAAAATCTTTCTGCAGTTTCAGCAGTGATGATACGCCTCTGAGACTTAACTTCTAAGGGCTTCTGATCAGAGCTGGAATGCAGGTCAAACGAAACGAGACTATGGTCGCTCAAGTGGACATCTTTTATAGACATATTTAAAATGTCTAGGCCAAGTGTAAAAACTAAATCTAAAATGTGACCCTTTTGGTGAGTGGGCTCAGAAACATGTTGCACAAAATTAAAAGCTCCATAGCAGAGCAAGATAACTTGTCATCAACATGAAGGTTAAAATCTCCAAGAATTAAAACAGATTCCAACGTTATAATAGAGGATAAAAAGTCACTAAAATCCTTAAGAAAGGCAGTAGCAGGGCCTGGGGGGGGGCGATAAACCAACACACAGAAAAATGGGTTTGAGAAACCCACCTTGACCAACTGTGATTCAAAGGAGGGAAAATCCTGTGACTGTACCCCTTTACACACACAATCCTCTTTATAAACGATGGCAAGGCCCCCACCACGGCGACAGGGGCGGGGCTTCCCAAGGACACAGAACCCAGCAGGGCAGAGCTCATTTAAATGAAGAAATTCCTCTTCTCTCTGCCAAGTCTCCGAAAGGCACATTAAGTCCAACATTTCCGTTGATATAAGATCATTCAGGGAAAATGATTTATTGGCGAATGAACGCACGTTCAATAAACCAAGGCGCAAGGTGGACGACGTCACGTAGGCACTGTCTGAGGCTCGCAATGGGATAGGACGAACACAGTGGTCAGGTGGACTCCAGCTGATCCGTGCAGGCGGAGGCGTAAACACGGAAGTGCACAGTCGCGATGGAACTACGCCACCAGGATACCAGCGCTGAGAAAAGTCTAGAACACCCGTACCTAACCGAACAGGTGTTGATGCAGATGTGCCATCACACACATCAAAGAGAGGAATGTGGTAGAGGAAGCAAGCCCGTCCTCGGCCACCGGTGCTGGTGCCCAAACGCGCCGCTGCACGCCTTCTCTTCACCTGGACACCAGCCCGCGAGCCTCTTCTCCTCCTATCCAAAAAGCCTTTTTTCCTCAGTCTCCTGCGTATCTTACACGGCGCCCTCAACAGCAGCGGATAATCAGGTGAGTCGGAGCCGATAGTTAGGGGCGGAGGAAACGCCTGGTTGAACCTGTCTCGTGTAGCAAATAGGCTCTCCATTGTCTCCTTGATATGAAACAAAGAGTCCCGATCGTAAGTCCGTAAAGCCAAGACACCTCCATCTGCTAGTCGGGCTGCTAAAATAACAGATGTCGTAAAAGTGGCCATTAGTAACCAACACAACAGGAGCCGAGCGACGGCCACGCCAGTCACAGACGCCATCTTGTTGTATGTTCTGGAATGAAGTCTACCAAATGTGGCACTTGCCTTAGCAATCCTGGCATTTACTTCATCATCATATTGGCATTCTGGCTGAGAGTGTTACCGAGGTACGTGAACTTGCTTACTACACTGAGTTTCTCATTGTTTACAGTGATGGTGGGATCCACATAGGGTTTTCCTGGAGCAGGTATGTGAAGCACTTCTGTTTTCTTTGTGCTGATTGTTAGGCCAAAGTTATTACATCCATTTGAGAACTTGTCGACACTGCACTGCATGTCTGGTTCTGAGCTGGCATTTAGTGCACAGTCGTCTACAAACAGCAGGTCTCTAAGGATGTCTGATTGCACTTTGGTTTTAGCCTGTAGCCTTCTAAGATTGAACACTTTGCCCTCCATTCTGTACCTGAGGCGAATCCCTATGTCTCCTTCTCTGTAGGCATCTGTCAGCATTGCAGTGAACATGATACTGAACAGCGTGGGGGCTAATAGCCCTGTTTTACACCATTTGTGACAGGAAATGGATCAGACAATGCGCCATTGTCCTGTACCTGGGCCTGCATTCCATCATAGAACTGTTTTACCATGGCAATGAACTTCAGATGCCATCCATATTTGGCCATGATCTTCCAAAGACCTTCCCTACATACGGAATCAAATGCCTTGGTCAGATCAACATACAACCTGGTCTCACGGAAAGTCATGCTTCAGCAGCACAAAATATACATTAATCTATTGGTTTGTGATATTGTGACGAAAAGCACCTAATTTTCGTCACGGCAGCACAAATTCATTCTCATTCATTCCGTGATGGCTGCATGAAATTAAAGGAGTAAGATTAGGTTATGGTTAAGGTTAGGGTTGGGGGTGGGAGTAGGGTTAATAATAGTGAGTTAAAAAAAGCTCCGTCATAAAAATTTGACTCATTTCATCATGGGAGCACGAAAAAAAAAAACCATGAGACTGGGCTGATAGAGAGCAAGGCAGCATTCTGCTCCTAACACTTTTCTTGCAGCTGTCTGGCTGCGAAGATCATGTCAGTGGTTCTTCTCTCTTTCCTAAAGCCACACTGACTCTTTGGTAACAGTCCTTGGTCAAGATGTGCTATAAGGTGAAGAAGAATCCTGGCAAGTATCTTACCCGCTACAGAGAGAAGGGATATGCCTCGATGGTTGTTACAATCCTGTCGAATGCCTTTGCGCTTGTACAGATGTATGATTGTTGTATCTTTAAAGTCCTGAGAAATTGTCTCTTGTTCCCACATGATGGTGAAAAGTTGATGAAGCTTATCAGTCACAGCTGTACCACCTTCCTTGTAGACCTTGGCAGGAATAGAGTCCTGACCGGGTGCTTTCCCACTTGAGAGCTGGCTTATGGGCTTTTGTGTCTCTAATAGAGTTGGAGGAGCTGCAAGATTGTCATTGATGGGCACTTGAGGTAGGAGATCTATTGCTTCTTTGTTGATTGATGAGGGATGATTTAAAACATTGTTAAAGTGTTCCGCCCATCGCTTCAAAATATCTTCTTTATTGGAGATTAGTGTTTCCATCACTCATCCGTTACCCAGGCCGAAGTCACCAAGGTGGTTAGAAAGCTTCTCGGTGGCAAGGCTCCTGAGGTGGATGAAGTCCGTCCTGAGTACCTTAAGTCTCTGGATGTTGTGGGACTGTCTTGGCTGACAAGCCTCTGCAACATCGTGTGGTGATCAGGGACAGTGCCTCTGGATTGGGAGACCGGGATGGTGGTCCCTCTGTTTAAGAAGGGGAACTGGAGAGTGTGTTCCAACTATAGGGGATCACACTCCTCAGCCTCCCTGGTAAGGTCTATTCCAGAGTATTGGAGAGGAGAATTCAACCGATGGTCGAACCTCGGATTCAGGAGGAGCAGTGTGGTTTTCGTCCTGGTCGCGGCACACTGGACCAGCTCTACATGCTCCATCGGGTGCTCGAGGGTTCATGGGAGTTCGCCCAACCAGTCCACATGTGTTTTGTGGATCTGGAGAAGGCGTTCGACCGTGTCGCTCGGGGCACCCTGTGGGGGGTGCTCCGGGTGTACGGGGTCCGGGGTCCTTTGCTAAGGGCTATCCAGTCCCTGTACGACCGCAGCAGGAGCTTGGTTCGCATTGCCGGTAGTAAGTCAAACCTGTTGTTGTGAAAGTGTAGGAACACAGACCCACAACAGGGGGCGCAATGAACGGACAATGGAGAAGGTAAATAACAAGGTTTACTATTGTGAAACGAGCACAATAAATACAACAATCACAATTTGGGGTCGAATCCGCTGGTGTCGTGTGGGCAGGCTCAAAGGTAGGAGACGTCCGTCTCAGTCGAACCGGAACCACCCAGATCTCCTCTGCCACCGAACCCTGGAAATACTGGAACCGCCAAGTCCCGAATTCCCAGGTGGCCACTGCCTCCGCTCGTCGGATCCGGTACTGCTGGCGGGAGAGAGCAACAACACACAGGTGTGGATGCGACCGCACCCAGTAACGGAGAGGGGAGAAGCCGCCTCCACCTCTTGTCAAAGTACAGCAGGAAGGTGAGTACTTATCCAAGCAATGAAGCTATCAGTAGTCAACAGTCCTGAAAAGGTTTAACAAGTTTAGCTGGTTGTTCAGAATATAAATGCAGAGAATATTACCTCAGTCTTAGGCGATATCTCGGCACTGAGGTGGAGACGCCGTCCTCCTGATATACCTCTGTGCTGAGTGGAACAGCTGTGTCTGGTGATGGGTGACACCTATGGTCACCTATGGTCATGAGATTTGGCTCATGACCAAAAGCACGAGATCACGAGTACAAGCGGCCGAGATGAGTTTCCTCCGCAGGGTGGCTGGGCGCTCCGTTAGAGATAGGGTGAGGAGCTTGGTCACTCGGGAGGAGCTCGGATTCGAGCCGCTGCTCCTCCACGTCGAAAGCAGTCAGTTGAGGTGGCTCGGGCATCTTTTTCGGATGCCCCCTGGACGCCTCGCTGGAGAGGTGTTCCGGGCATGTCCCATTAGGAGGATGTCCCGGGGAAGACCCAGGACACGCTGGACAGACTACATCTCTCGGCTGGCTTGGGAACGCCTTGGGGTTCCCCCGGAGGAGCTGGGGGAGCTGTGTGTGGATCGGGAGGTCTGGACGGCTTTGCTTGAGCTGCTGCCCCCGTGTGTGTGTGTGTGTATATATATACACACACACACATATATATACATATATATATATATATATATATATATATATATATATATATATATATATATATATATATATATATATATATATATCCATCAATCCATCCATCCATTTTCTTCTGCTTTATCCGGAGTTGGGTTGCGGATATATATATATATATATATATATATATATATATATGTATGCTGTCAAATTGTTGTATATATGTATATATGATAACAAGAACCTATAAACAATTTATAAATACATTAAGACAGTAAGTTCAACTCAATCAACTTTTTTCTTATATAGCGCCAAATCACAACAAACAGTTGCCCCAAGGCGCTCCATATTGTAAGGCAAGGCCATACAATAATTATGAAAAACCCCAACGGTCAAAACGACCCCCTATGAGCAAGCACTTGGCAACAGTGGGAAGGAAAAACTCCCTTTTAACAGGAAGAAACCTCCAGCAGAACCAGGCTCAGGGAGGGGCAGTCTTCTGCTGAGACTGGTTGGGGCTGAGGGAAAAAAACAGGAAAAAGACATGCTGTGGAGGGGAGCAGAGATCGATCACTAATGATTAAATGCAGAGTGATGCATACGGAGCAAAAAGAGAAAGAAACAGTGCATCATGGGAACCCCCCCACAATCTACGTCTAAAGCAGCATAACCAAGGGATGGTCCAGGGTCACCCGATCCAGCCCTAACTATAAGCCTAAGTTGACATTAAAAACTACATAATTAACAGGAAAACAAAAAAGTTGAGTTCCTCTTCTATAAACTCTTGAGGTCTCGGGTTCTAAACCATTCTGGACTCACACAACAATCCAGCACATTATAGAAACTTTAGAAAATTTATTACCACCCTTGAAAAATGTCAGCTACCTATTTTATAAACATGGCCCAATGTGGAGCCCATGGATCCCCATGAGCAAGACGCTACTATTAGTTTAAATGTAATTATTTGAGAATACATAAAATATTTGTTTCTGTAATAACCTGACAAAAGTTACTGAACGTTTTTGATATTCTAACCTTTTGAGATGTGTGTGGTTTCCAAGTCTTTGCAAGTAGTGATTATAGTGCTGGCATAAGGAATAATAATAAAGAAATAGTTTAAATAAGGACAGCATTATTTTTCATGTCGATCACGTCTTTTAAGAATTCAGACCTCCGTCTGTCCTTTTCTGTTGTTCCTCCAGAACCTCGGCTGTTGTGAGTTTGTCACTGTTGTCCCTCCATTTATGGTCCGGCTGAGACGTCTCCGCCTGCCCGGCAGACTCTTTGAGCCGTGTCTTTGGCACAGAGGGAGAATTCCTTTTGGGTGCATTTGCTCTCTCGGGTGAAGAAAACATGGAGACTAATTTCAAGTGCACCATTTTCTTTTCGCTGCGTGATTTTTCTCTGTGAACAAGCAGGATGTCGCATTAAAGAATCACTGAGAATAAAAGAACAGTTCTTCACCAAACAAATATAAAGTCCAGCATTATCTGCTCCACATTTGAAGGGGCGGATCCCCTGTCAACAGGTTGCCAGTGATGGAGCGGCATCATGGTGGGACAAAAGATTTTAGTGTAACCGACAGTGTTGTTGTTGTCAGTTCTTGATGTCTCTGATTATTGTCAAATGTTTAATGAAATAAGGACGAAGGAAGAAAAAGTAGATCAGCCTGAAAAGAACGGAATTTGCTCATCTCCAGGTTTATTTCACTAAACAGAAATAAATTCTGTCATTCAGACTGTTTCATGTAAAGACGATTTTATTTGTGTCAAACATATCAAGTGCTTCACGATAATTAAAGAAGAATAGAATAACAAAACATTCAAACAGTAATTTGGATAAAAAGGCTGTACAGAAGAAAAAACAAAAGAAAACCCACTGTGAGAACAGGCCGTGGAGAACAGACAGAGGAGAACAGACAGAGGAGAACAGACAGGGGAGAACAGGCAACAGGGGCACAGACAGTGGAGAACAGGCAGCATGGGAACAGACAGCAGGGGAACAGGCAGTGGAGAACAGGCAGCCGGGGCACAGACAGTGGAGAACAGGCAGCAGGGGAACAGGCAGCAAGGTAAGAGGCAGCAGGGGAACAGACAGGGGAGAACAGACAGGGGAGAACAGACAGAGGAGAACAGACAGAGGAGAACAGACAGGGGAGAACAGACAGAGGAGAATGCGCAGCGGAGAACAGACAGAGGAGAACAGGCAGTGGAGAACAGACAGGGGAGAACAGACAGAGAACAGGCAGAGGAGATCAGACAGTGGAGAATAGACAGTGGGAGGACAGGCAGTGGGAGAACAGGCAGCAGGGGCACAGACGGTGGAGAACAGACAGTGGAGAATAGACATTGGGAGAACAGGCAGTGGGAGAACAGGCAGCAGGGGCACAGACGGTGGAGAACAGGCAGCAGGGGAACAGACAGTGGAGAACAGACAGTGGGAGAATAGACAGTGGGAGGACAGGCAGCAGGGGCACAGACGGTGGAGAACAGGCAGCAGGGGAACAGACGGTGGAGAACAGACAGTGGGAGAATAGACAGCGGGAGAACAGGCAGTGGGAGAACAGACAGAGGAGAACAGACAGTGGGAGAACAGACAGAGGAGAACAGACAGTGGGAGAATAGACAGCGGGAGAACAGGCAGTGGGAGAACAGACAGAGGAGAACAGACAGTGGGAGAACAGACAGAGGAGAACAGGCAGTGGGAGAACAGACAGAGGAGAACAGGCAGTGGGAGAACAGACAGAGGAGAACAGGCAGTGGGAGAACAGACAGAGGAGAACAGACAGGAGAACAGACAGTGGAGAACAGACAGTGGGAGAATAGACAGCGGGAGAATAGACAGCGGGAGAACAGGCAGTGGGAGAACAGACAGAGGAGAACAGACAGTGGGAGAACAGACAGAGGAGAACAGGCAGTGGGAGAACAGACAGAGGAGAACAGGCAGTGGAGAACAGACAGAGGAGAACAGACAGGAGAACAGACAGTGGGAGAACAGACAGAGGAGAACAGGCAGTGGGAGAACAGACAGGGGAGAACAGACAGTGGGAGAACAGACAGAGGAGAACAGGCAGTGGTATAACAGACGGGATAACAGATAGTGGGAGAACAGATGGGAGAACAGACAGAGGAGAACAGGCAGTGGGAGAACAGACAGAGGAGAACAGGCAGTGGGAGAACAGATGGGAGAACAGGCAGCAGGGGCACAGACAGCAGGAGAACAGGCAGCATGGGAACAGGTAGTGGAGAACAGGTAGCAGGGGCACAGACAGTTGAGAACAAGCAGCAGGGGAACAGACAGTGGAGAACAGACGGGAGAACAGACAGCGGCACAACAGACAGCGGCACAACAGACAGCGGGAGAATAGACAGTGGAGAATAGACACTGGAGAACAGACAGCGGGAGAATAGACAGTGGGAGAACTTACAGAGGAGAACATGCAGTGGGAGAACAGACAGGGGAGAACAGACAGTGGGAGAACAGACAGTGGAGAACAGACAGGAGAACAGACAGCGGGAGAATAGACAAAGGAGAACAGACAGTGGAGGACAGACAGCGGGAGAACAGACAGTGGGAGAACAGACAGAGGAGCACCGGCAGTGGGAGAACAGACAGAGGAGAACAGACAGAGGAGAACAGACAGAGGAGAACAGACAGAGGAGGACAGGCAGTGGGAGAACAGGCAGTAGGAGAACAGACAGGGGAGAACAGACAGTGGAGAATATACAGTGGAGAATAGGCAGCAGGGGCACAGACAGTGGAGAACAGGCAGCAGTTGAACAGACAGTGTAGAACATACAGCGGCAGAACAGACAGCGCCAGAACAGACACTGGAGAATAGACAGCGGGAGAATAGACAGTGGAGAACAGACAGGGGAGAACAGACAGTGGGAGAACAGACAGGGGAGAACAGGCAGTGGGAGAACAGACACTGGAGAACAGATAGCGGGAGAATAGACAGTGGATATCAGACAGGAGAACAGGCAGTGGGAGACCAGACAGAGGAGAACAGACAGTGGGGAAAACGGACAGTGGGAGAACAGACAGAGGAGAACAGACAGTGGGAGAACAGACAGCGGGAGAACAGACA
>NW_022986264.1:329234-368266 GCF_902500255.1 Thalassophryne amazonica
GAGAACAGACAGAAGAGAACAGACAGAGGAGAACAGACAGAGGACAACAGACAGTGGGAGAACATACAGAGGAGAACAGGCAGTGGGAGAACAGGCAGTGGGAGAACAGACAGCGGGGAACAGACAGGGGAGAACAGACAGAGGAGAACAGGCACTGGTAGAGCAGACAGAGGAGAACAGACCGGGGAGAACAGACAGAGGAGGACAGGAAGTGGGAGAACAGGCAGTGGGAGAACAGACAGGGGTGAATAGACAGAGGAGAACAGGCAGTGTAGAACAGGCAGTGGAGAACAGACAGGGGAGAACAGACGGAGGAGAACAGGCATGGGAGAACGGACAGTGGAGGACAGGCAGTGGGAGAACAGGCAGAGGGAGAACAGACAGTGGAGAACAGGCAGCAGGGCACAGACCGTGGAAAACAGGCAGCAAGGGAAGAGGCAGCAGGGGAACAGACAGGGGAGAACAGACAGGGGAGAACAGACAGCGGCAAACAGACAGAGGAGAACAGACAGAGGAGAACCGAAAGGGGAGAACAGACAGAGGAGAACAGACAGGGGAGAACATGCAGAGGAGAACAGGCAGAGGAGACCAGAGGACAACAGGCAGTGGGAGAACATACAGAGGAGAACAGATGGGAGAACAGGCATGGGGAGAAAAGGGGAGAACCGACAGTGGAGAACAGACAGTGGAGAACAGACAGAGGAGAACAGACAGCAGGGGCACAGACCGTGGAAAACAGGCAGCAGGGGTAGAGGCAGCAGGGGAACAGACAGGGGAGAACAGACAGAGGAGAACAGACAGGGGAGAACAGGCAGTGTAGAACAGACAGAGTAGAACAGACAGGGGAGAACATGCAGAGGAGAACAGGCAGAGGAGACCAGAGGACAACAGGCAGTGGGAGAACATACAGAGGAGAACAGACGGGAGAACAGGCAGTGGGAGAAAAGACAGGGGATAACAGACAGAGTAGAACAGTCAGTGGAGTACAGACAGGGAGAACAGACAGAAGAGAACAGACAGAGGAGAACAGACAGAGGAAACAGACAGTGGGAGAACATACAGAGGAGAACAGGCAGTGGGAGAACAGGCAGGGGAGAACAGACAGCGGGAGAACAGACAGTGGGAGAACAGACAGAGGAGAACAGGCACTGGTAGAGCAGACAGAGGAGAACAGACCGGGGAGAACAGACAGAGGAGGACAGGCAGTGGGAGAACAGGCAGTGGGAGAACAGACAGGGGTGAATAGACAGAGTAGAACAGGCAGTGTAGAACAGGCAGTGGAGAACAGACAGGGGAGAACAGACGGAGGAGAACAGGCATGGGAGAACGGACAGTGGAGGACAGGCAGTGGGAGAACAGGCAGAGGGAGAAGAGACAGTGGAGAACAGGCAGCAGGGCACAGACCGTGGAAAACAGGCAGCAAGGGAAGAGGCAGCAGGGGAACAGACAGGGGAGAACAGACAGGGGAGAACAGACAGCGGCAAACAGACAGAGGAGAACAGACAGAGGAGAACAGACAGGGGAGAACAGACAAAGGAGAACAGACAGAGGAGAACAGACAGGGGAGAACAGGCAGAGGAGAACAGGCAGAGGGAGACCAGAGGACAACAGGCAGTGGAGAACATACAGAGGAGAACAGATGGGAGAACAGGCATGGGGAGAAAAGGGGAGAACCGACAGGGGAGAACAGACAGTGGAGAACAGACAGAGGAGAACAGACAGTGGCAGAACATACAGAGGGAGAACAGACAGCGGGAGATCAGACAGCGGAGAACAGACAGAGGAGAACAGACAGAGGAAGACAGGAAGTGGGAGAACAGACAAGGGTGAATAGACAGAGTAGAACATGCAGTGTAGAACAGGCAGTGGAGAACAGACAGGGGAGAACAGGCAGGGGAGAACGGACAGTGGAGGACAGACAGTGGGAGTACAGGGAGCAGGGGCACAGACAGTGGAGAACAGGCAGCATGGGAACAGGCAGCAGTGAAACAGGCAGTGGAGAACAGACAGGGGAGAACAGGCAGGGGAGAACGGACAGTGGAGGACAGACAGTGGGAGAGTACAGGCAGCAGGGGCACAGACAGTGGAGAACAGGCAGCAGCGGAACAGACAGTGGAGAACAGACGGGAGAACAGACAGCGGCAGAACAGACAGCGGGAGAATAGACACTGGAGAACAGACAGTGGAGAACAGGCACTGGGAGAACAGACAGAGGAGAACAGACAGAGGAGGACAGGCAGTGGGAGAACAGGCAGAGGAGAACAGACAGTGGAGAAAAGGCAGCAGGGGCACAGGCTGCAGGGGAACAGACAGGGGAGAACAGACAGAGGAGAACACACAGAGTAGAACAGGCAGTGGGAGAACAGATAGGGGAGAACAGACAGAGGATAACAGACAGTGGGAGAACAGGCAGGGGGAGAACAGACAGGGGAGAACAGACAGAGGAGAACAGACAGAGGAGAACAGACAGGGGAGAACATACAGAGGAGAACAGACAGGGGGAGAACAGACAGGGGAGAACACACAGAGGAGAACAGGCAGTGTCAGAACAGACAGGGGAGAACAGGCAGCAGGGGCACAGACAGTGGAGAACAGGCAGCATGGGAACAGGCAGCAGTGGAACAGGCAGTGGAGAACAGGCAGCAGGGGCACAGACAGTGGAGAACAGGCAGCAGGGGAACAGACAGTGGAGAACAGACAGGAGAACACAGCGGCAGAACAGACAGCGGCAGAACAGACAGCGGGAGAATAGACAGTGGAGAACAGACAGTGGGAGAACAGACAGCGGGAAAACAGGCACTGGGAGAACAGACCGGGGAGAACAGGCAGTGTAGAACAGGCAGTGGAGAACAGACAGGGAAGAACAGACGGAGGAGAACAGGCAGGGGAGAACGGACAGTGGAGGACAGACAGTGGGAGAACAGGCAGCAGGGGCACAGACAGTGGAGTACAGGCAGCAGGGGCACAGACAGTGGAGAACAGGCAGCAGGGGCATAGACAGTGGAGAACAGGCAGCAGGGGAACAGACAGTGGAGAACAGTCAGCAGGAGAATAAACAGGGGAGAAGAGATTGGGGAGAACAGGTAGCAGGAGAACAGGCAGCGGGAGAACAGACAGCGGAGAACAGACACAGGGGAGAACAGACAGTGGTAGAACAGACAGCGGGAGAATAGACAGTGGAGAACAGACAGTGGGAGAACAGACAGCGGGAAAACAGGCACTGGGAGAACAGACCGGGGAGAACAGGCAGTGTAGAACAGGCAGTGGAGAACAGACGGAGGAGAACAGGCAGGGGAGAACGGACAGTGGAGGACAGACAGTGGAGAACAGGCAGCAGGGGCACAGACAGTGGAGAACAGGCAGCAGGGGCACAGACAGTGGAGAACAGGCAGCAGGGGCATAGACAGTGGAGAACAGGCAGCAGGGGAACAGACAGTGGAGAACAGTCAGCGGGAGAATAAACAGGGGAGAACAGGTAGCAGGAGAACAGGCAGCGGCAGAACAGACAGCGGAGAACAGACACAGGGGAGAACAGACAGTGGTAGAACAGACAGTGGGAGAACAGACAGGGGATAACAGGCAGCAGAAGGACAGGGGAGTACAGTCAGCGGGAGGACAGGGGAGAATAGACAGGAGAGAACAGGCAGCAGGTGAACAGACGTGTGAGGACAGAGGAGAACAGACAGCAGGTGAACAGATGTGGGAGGACGGGGAGAACAGACAGGGGAGAACAGGCAGCGGGAGAACAGACAGAGAACAGGTAGCGGAAGGACAGGGGGAGAACAGACAGTGGGAAGACAGGGGAGAACACGCAGCAGGAGAACAGACCGTGGAAAGACACGGAAAAACAGGCAGCGGCAGAACAGACAGGAGAACAGGCAGCGGGAGAACAGACTGGAGAACAGGCAGCGGGAGGACAAAGTAAAACCTTTTAAATCAATCTGAAGTCAGTTTTAAGCAGAAACGAGGCGATAATTGGTGAATAGCTGCTGACAATCAGAAATGATGTATGCACAATGAAGTCAGGGGGATTGATTGTTAGGCAGAACCGTTCACCACAGTATCAGGATCAAGTCCCATCGTATTAGCGAGATAGAGCATCCGGCTTACCATTCTTAGTACCGATTCAATAGGTTGTGATGAAAAAATCAAAACGGCTAAAGAAAATTGCCCAACTTTCCTGACAAGCATTCAGACATTTAGCCGTACGAAAATAGGCTAGATTTTTATGATCCATGTATAAAATAAAATGCTCTGTGCCCCCTCGAGCCAATGTCACCACTCCTCCAAGGGCACTTTAACTACTAGCAGTTTACCGTCTCTGATGCTATAATTGCGCTCGGCCGGGGACAGCTTTCGTGACAGGAAGGCACACGGATGTAGCCTTCTGTCGGTGGGACACATTTGCGACAGAATTGCTCCCACTCCAACCTCAGAAGCATCTACCTCAACCACAAACTCCCGAGCGGGGTCAAGAATATATAAAAAAAAAATTGATTGATTGATTGATTGAAGAAGGAGTAGCACGGGGGCTGTGGTAAAACGTTGCTTTAAGACACGAAATGCCTCGTCACACTCCAGTGTACTTTTGAATGTATGGAGGGATGAGGTGACGTTGTGAAGTGGTGCGGCCACAGAGCTAAAGTTTTGGATGAATTTTCGATAGACATTAGCAAATCCCAGAAACTTTTGGACCTCTTTATGACTACCAGGCACTGCCCACTCACGCACCGCCGCCACCTTGTCCGGATCCATTTGAATTCTGCCTTCAGAAATCATGAAGCCGAGGAAAGACACAGTGGAACGATGGAATTCGTATTTTTCAGCTTTAACAAACAATCTTTTTTTGCAGGAGCATCTGTAATACAGAGCGAACATGTTGTATATGGGTGTCAAGATCAGGAGAAGAAAATCAAAATGTCGTCCAGATAGACAAAGGCGAATTTATTAAGATATTTCCTTAGTACATCGTTTACGAGATTTTGGAACACTGCTGGGGCATTTGTGAGACCAAATGGCATGACTAGATACTCATAATGTCCTGTAGGTTGTTGAAAGACGTTTTCATTCATCCCCCTGTCTTATCCTGACTAAATGATATGCGTTACGAATATCCAATTTTGTGAAGACTTTGGCACCCTCTAGCGACTCAAATGTGGACGTAATCAATGGCAGCGGGTACCTGTTCTTTACTGTGATATCATTTAAACCTCAATAATCAGTGCAGGGGTGAAGCATCTTGTCTTTCTTTTCTACAAAGAAAAAAACAGCCCCTGCGGGGGATGAAGAAGGCAGAATTAAACCCACATTGAGGGATTCCTGAATGTATTCTTGCATGGTGCTGCATTCAAGGGTCAACAGAGAATACAATTTCCCCTGTGGAGGACTGGAACCAGGCAGGAGCTCTATATCACAGTCGTACTCTCAGTGCGAAGGAAGCAACTGAGTGCTAAATCATGGTAGCAAGGAGGAACACCAGATAAATCCGAAAGTACCAGGGGCTGATGTGCTCTGATCTTAATCAGACACTTCCCAGAACAGGCTGATCCCCACTCAGTGATTTTACCGGTCCAGTCAAAGGTTGGGCTGTGCTGTTGTAGCCAGGGGTGCCCCAGAATCACGGCGTGAGTCATATAATCGAAAACATGAAGCTAATGACTTTGGTTCTCATTGATTGTAAGACGGACCGACTGAGGTTGTTAGGCAGATAAACTTAAGGTGGAGGGATCTGGCAAGAGATGATATAATTAAATTAGCTTTCAAACCTGAATCCACAAAAGCAGGCACCAATTCAGAATATTGTTCCGATTCCAATTTTACTGGAATTCTATTAAGTGATGCAAAGGAAGAAATGGTACTCTGACTCACCCGTACAGATGATGGATACTTTTCAGAGGCACCCCAGACTGGACAAACGGAGACTACATGATGAGAATGTCCACAATAAAAACAGTCTGGCGTCCCGTCAACGGCGACGTTCCTCTTTGGACAGACGCATCTGTCCCAGCTGCATGGGCTCTTCGGAAGCGTGATGTGTGGTGATGCCCTCTGCTCGGTGTGCTGAAGTGTGCCTCCTGGCGCGGGTGTTCCGCCAGTCGACTGTCGACCCGAATGGCGAGGGCGATCAGCTCATCCAAATTCTCCAGAAGTTCAGCCGAGATGATGTGATCTTGAATGTTGAGGCCCAATCCCTGGAATAAGGCGTCTGAAAGAGCAGCGGAGTTCCACTCGCTCTTGGAAGCGAGGATGTGGAATTCCACGGCATAATCGGCCACTTAGAGAGTGCCCTGCTTTAGCCTGAGTAGTGAACACGCCGCCTCGCTTCCAGGAGAGGTATGCTGAAAGACCTGCTTGAGTGCTTTCGTGAATGTCAGGAGGGAGGAACAAGATGGCGATGGCTCCACTCCGATGTGGCCCACGCCGCGGCCCGACCAGACACGTGAGAGATTATGTATGCTATCTTTGTTTTGTCAGACGGAAACATACTTGGCATTAGTTCAAAATGAGGGTCACACTCTATGATGAAGGGCAACATGTCCCCCGATTCTCCAAAGAACCGTTTGGGCCAGGAGAGCTGGGTGCAGATGGCAGCCTCTGGTACAGGAGCCGGAATGTCGGCCGGCAGTCCCAACGGAAGTTGGCCTGTGTTACCTCTTACTGGGTCTGGGCTGGCCTGTGTAACGGAAAGCTGTAACCAACCTCAACATCTTAAGTTTGCATATAAGCAAAGTTTCTTCAAAAAGGATAAACTCAACACAGCAAGGCCTGGTATATCTCCAGGTGTCAAAGGGAGACTCTCCGAGCTGGCACGGGATGGCTCAGTGTCATAAAACCCCCACCCCTTTTCAGGATTTAAGACTCCCCAAAGTGCATTCCTCCCCAAACCAGATGTGCCAGCTCCCCTCCCATAAAAAAATGTCCACAGAAAGACATACCTTCTTCCCAAAAGTCCTAACATTATGTATTTCCAACAAGACTCAAGAGAAAAAAACAACTCACTGAAGAATGCCATCAACTTGTGATCACAGTCCAGTTTCTCTGATTAAAATCGGTCTAGTATTGACCTCATTCACATTTTGGGAACGAAATCCAAAATCCAGTCCATGGAACAAGAGTGACCCCTGTTGGATGAATTGGGGAAGGGCATGTGACCAACTTGTTTAGATTTAAAGTTGTAACCACGTTTTAAAAGAGAAATTGCATTGTATTGTTGTAACAGAAGAAAAAGAAAAGAAAATAACACAACATGTGACCTTTTTACTTCATGCATGAAAGGATCATACCTGATATGTTGTACTCTGTTCATTGTGGAAAGTTTATTTAGTGTGCTTTTCACATATATTTGTGTTGTGTATTTTCATAATTATCCTACAGGACTTGTTTGATCTCAAAGCGGAAATTTAGGAGGCCACGCTGATTTATATTTATAAAACCAGACAAAAGAAACTCAGAAAACTACATTACCCAGAATTCTTGGGGGTGGAGCTTTTAAAACCTTTAAAAGCCTGCATCCGGGAAATCTCGCTCTCTTGCTCTTTCGCTCTTGTCTCGTTTCTCTTCGCCTTCTTGCCGTCTTTCTGAGTCTAAAGACGCGGCATCGCCATCAAGATTTATGACTTTCTTTGTTTGAAGCCACGTGCTGCTTAAAACTTAATTCTTGTTTGGGCGCGCCAACAAGAAATTACTTTTCTTTTTTTCAACAGATAACTGTTGCTCGACTTTTGTCAAGTTAAACACGCAGGCGCATTTAACTTCCTTTTTCAATTGTTCAAATTAAGACCTTTTTCCCTTCTTCAAATCCAAATTACTCTCTTAAACATTTTTCTCCTAAAGTCAGCTATTTTTTTATTGAGTTTTGATTTGACCCGGCTTCCAAGAGTATGATGACGAAAAAATAAATTTTTGATTTTTGATAGAGAATAAAGACGCTCAAGCTCTTAATCTGACAGCCCAGACTACGGAGTGTTGCAGAGGTAAAAACACCCAGGTCAGCTGAGACGTCAACAGCGACTTGAACCGCCATCGCAAAATCACAGCATAACAACAGAAAGCATCCCCGGTAACCAATGAAACCGGGTGGGTTGATTGGCAGGTGTCAAGGTCCCTGAGAAAGCTGTGTGACAGATGGAGCGTCGACTGAACGGAGACGATTCCAGCATCTGGCCAACGGAGACCGATCTGCACAGCGCCATCCAAGTAAGGCCGGAGCCTCTCAGATAAACAGAGTGGCTTTATTTAGCTCTATTCAAAATCATTAATTTCTCTAAAGTTAATAAATACCAAAGTAAATTCCTTGGTAATTAAGACGAGTCTAACTCCTAAAACTCCCGCTACGAAACCAAATTATCTGAACGTCATATAATCATTGCTCATTGAATGTCATCATCATTAAATTGCTCACTGTGATATGTCCTGTTATTTAACTCCTACCAGAGTTAAATAAACATCTTAAACATGTGAAGTTGTCTGTGATTTTTGTGTGGTTTTACAGAGGGTGTCGGATCTGACCTACTGAGCTTACTCCTGTAATTTTGAGGCTGATTTTATTATTTCCTATTGACTGACCCCTAAAATCAATGTTATTATAACCTTGTTATAATAACATTCAGGCAGTGATAGGTGGTGCCCTTTTCCGAGGTAAAATTATCCACAAGTGATAATTTCAAATATCCTAAAACATATTATATTCTTCCTGTTTCTGCTACACCTGTGAATTGAGTCTGGAGAGAAGTTGCTCCAGCTGCGTGCTCACAGATGACATGAAGCTGTCTTGTCTTTGCGCCAGCTCACTTAAACCAGTCCTGAGTGTCGCAAAATGCCTACTGTGATGGTGTACCGCTAACTCGCTAACTGCGTCCATAGTTGGCCAGATTGATCTATCAGGTCTTGTAGGCAGGTTAGGACGCAAATGCAGGACTCAGACACTAGGCTGTGTAGGTAAAAACGGTTTAGTGTTGAAGCAGATGGGATCCGGTACACAGGTAGGCAGTCCAAAAATAAGCAGTGGTACAAGGAGCATCAGGCTAAGGCGTGGTCGAGAAAACAAGCATTTGGTCATAAATACAAAGGAGGCTAGCAGGATGTGAATACAAAACAGAGCTCGAAAAAAGGCACAGGGCGCATCAATCTGGCAAAGGACAAAGTAAACTGGGGGGCTACAAGTACACCCAGGTGATGAGGTGCAAATACGAGTAGGTGTGTGTGGAATACACCAGAAAGGGGGAGTGACCAGAGAGGGAGAGACGCCCACCACCAAGAGACAGAGGAGACAGCCAAGAGAGGCAGGGACAGAAAGCCCAAAGCATAAAAACCCAGACAAGAAAAAGAACACACAGAAAAGCAACAAAACCTAACTAAAACATGACAATAAACCCAGACAAAACCCAAATCCTGACAGTTGCACTTGTTGTAATGACAATAAAATCTGTCTATCTATCTATCTTGGACGTGATGGAGAGGGAGCTGCAGAAGTTTAAACAATGGTTTGATTCAAACAAATTATTGCTCCACTTTGGTAAAACAAAGTTTTTCATATTTGGAAACAAGTCCAGGAATTTCTGCAGAAATTTATCATGAAACCATATTGAAATTGTAAATGATACTAAATTTATTGACGTTGTTATTGATGATAAACTGAGCTGGAAAACGCATATTAATTTAGTTGAATCTAAAATGTCAAAAGCCATTGCAATCTTGCATAAAGCACAATATTTCATTTCCCAGCACTCTAACTATTTTATATCATTCATTGCTTGTCCCATATATGACCTATTGTATTGAGGTTTGGGGAAATACATATCCATCAAATCCCCACCTGACTGGAAAATCACTAAAGGGCCCTTGAGCAAGGCTTTTAATCCCCTATTGCTCCCGGTTTGTAGTGAGCGCCTTGTATGGCAGCACCCTGACATCGGGGTGAATGTCAGGCATAATTGTAAAGCGCTTTGAGTGTCTGACGCAGATGGAAAAGCGCTATATAAATGCAGTCCATTTACCATTTTACCATTTACATGTAAAACTAATACTAATCCAGTATATTTGTTGCAAAAGAAAGCTATAAGAATGATCTGTAACAAATCATATTGCGAGCCAACAAATCCATTATTTGTCTGTTTACATATTCTAAAATTCTGGGACATGGTTGATTATGTCACAATACAGCTTATGTATAAAGTTAAAAATAAACTGTTGCCACAACATGTCCAGGATCTGTTTAAACTGAGGGACTCCAGTTATAATTTGAGAGGAACATTATGTTTGACAAATTAAGGATCCAAACTACTGCAAAAAGTAATTGTGTTTCTGTTGGTAACATCTGGAACAACAGTCCTGACAATATTAAAGTACTTGGTACTTAAGAAGGCTTTAAAAGGTATTACAAGAATATTAAAATTGCTTGCTATAGCTTGAAGACTTAGGTTTATCAATTTTTGTTATTCCTTTCGGGCTTGTGTGTTGTGCGCTATTGTTTGTCTGGTTGTGTTTTGTAAATTTGAGTTCATTGACTAATCTTGCTTGCTTTTTTGGTATTTGTCACCTTGGGTGTATGTATGTGTGTATATGTTGGTATTTATGCATGTATACAGTGAGGAAAATAAGTATTTGAACACCCTGCGATTTTGCAAGTTCTCCCACTTAGAAATCATGGAGGGGTCTGAAATTTTCATCTTAGCTGCATGTCCACTGTGAGAGACATAATCTAAAATAAATCCGGAAATCACAATGTATGATTTTTTTAATAATTTATTTCTATGTTACTGCTGCAAATAAGTATTTGAACACCTACCAACCATCAAGAATTCTGTCTCTCACAGACCTGTTAATTTTTCTTTAAGAAGCCCTCTTATTCTGCACTCTTTACCTGTATTAATTGCACCTGTTACAACTTGTTACCTGTATAAAAGACACCTGTTCACACACTCAATCAATCACACTCCAACCTGTCCACCATAGCCAAGACCAAAGAGCTGTCTAAGGACACCAGGGACAAAACTGTAGACCTGCACAAGGCTGGGATGGACTACAGGACAACAGGCAAGCAGCTTGGTAGAAGACAACAACTGTTATGATTATTTATTAGAAAGTGGAAGAAACACAAGATGACTGTCAGTCTCCCTCGGTCTGGGATTCCATGCAAGATCTCACTTTGTAGGGTAAGGATGATTCTGAGAAAGCTCAGAACTACACAGGAGGACCTGGTCAATGACCTGAAGAGAGCTGGGACCACAGTCACAAGGATTACATTAGTAACACATGATGCTGTCATGGTTTAAAATCCTGCAGGGCAGCAAGGTCCCCCTGCTCAAGCCAGCACATGTCCAGGCCTGTTTGAAGTTCACCAGTGACCATCTGGATGATCCAGAGGAGGCATGGGAGAAGGTCATATGGTCAGATGAGACCAGAATAGAGATTTTTGGAATCAACTCCACTTACCATGTTTAGAGGATGAGAACAACCCCAAGAAAACCATCCCAACCGTGAGCATGGGGGTGGAAACATCATACTCTGGGGGTGCTCTTCTGCAAAGGGGACAGGACGACTGCACCGTATTGAAGGGAGGATGGATGGGGTCATGTATTGCGAGATTTTGGCAAACAACCTCCTTCCATCAGTAAGAGCATTGAAGATGGGTCATGGCTGGGTCTTCAGCATGACAATGACCCCAAACACACAGCCAGGGCAACTAAGGAGGGGCTCCGTAAGAAGCATTTCAAGGTCCTGGAGTGGCCTGGCCAGTCTCCAGACCTGAACTCAATAGAAAATCTTTGGAGGGAGCTGAAACTGCAAACCTGAAAGATCTAGAGAAGATCTGTATGGAGGAGTGGACCAAAATCCCTACTGCAGTGTGTGAAAACCTGGTGAAAAACTACAGGAAACGTTTGACCTCTGTAATTGCAAACAAAGGCTACTGTACCAAATATTAACATTGATTTTCACAGGTGTTCAAATACGTATTTGCAGCAGTAACATACAAATAAATTATTTTAAAAAATCATACATTGTGATTTCCGGATTTTTTTTTTTTTTTTTTTTTTTTTTAGATTATGTCTCTCACAGTGGACATGCACCTAAGATGAAAATTTCAGACCCCTCCATGATTTCTAAGTGGGAGAACTTGCAAAACCGCAGGGTGTTCAAATACTTGCCCCCAATCTCAATTCTCTTTTGTATGCCTTCCCCTTGGCCCTACCCCTTTAAAACAAGGGGTAAGGCTAAGGGGTATGCCTCTAGCCCTATGAATTGAGACACCCCTCTGCCTTAGGAGAAAAAAAAACTGCCCGTGTCAAACTGCCGTCTTCACTGTTTGTTAACAACTTGTTGCAGTAGCCTGTTTGCTCTTTTTATTTTCTCGCCTTTCTGCGTAAATGCAAAGAAATAGAAGTCGCAGATTTCTTTGACGCATTGCAATCATGTCATGTTAATTAATTTAATTAATTTGTCATTTATAATAATAATAATCATATTACTAATTAATTAATTAGTAATTAATAAATGTTAATAATACTAATAATAATTAATCAATAATAGTAATAATATTTCCATGAAAATTTTACGGGCTTCACAGAGAATAAGGACTATTACTACAGCTTTAAGGACAGCTTTAAGGACGGCTTTAAGGACGCTCGCCGTGCCGCGCTCCGTGCCGCCATCGAGAGCCACAAACCACCGGCTCATTTCTAAACGGATGGCTCTGTGGATCCGAGACCGTCGTGTGCACTTTCTCTGGTTATCACAAGAGCTGGACATCAACCATTTTGGTCTCACAGGCGGCTTTGAGATGGCGTTCAGACAGCTGTCGGTGGTTTTTCCATCAAGTGATTATCCGAGAAATTGTGGATATGCCTGGACATGCCGAACATGTCCCATGAGGCTTCATCACGGCGTTGCTGTGCGCCATGCGGGACCGCCGTGACGCGCGAAGCCTCCACTCCTCTTTCCATGAAAAAAACTCCTGTAACAGTGGAATGTGCCATTCATTTCTAAACTGGACGCTGTGTTTTATCCGGGACGTCGTCTGACTAGCACAGGAATTGTGAAAAGACATGGACATCAGCACTTTTTCGGCACATTGAGACAGATGTGCGGAGGAATTCCGCGCGTCGCGGCGGTGCCGCATGGCGCAAAGCAACGCCGTGATGAAGCCTCACGGGACATGTTCTGGCATGTCCAGGCACATCTACAATTTCTCGGATAATCACTCAATGGAAAAACCACCGACAGCTGTCTGAACACCATCTCAAAGCCGTCCTGTGAGACCAAAACGGAGGTGTTCCTTTGTCTCGCTCCATCAGCAAATTGGTCGTGATGCGCGAAGCCTCCGTTCGGCTTTCCATGACAAAATTTCTTGTTAAAAGTGAAATCTGCCGGAAAATGGCTGATGTCCAGCTCTTGTGATAACCAGAGAAAGTGCACACGACGGTCTCGGATCCACAGAGCCATCTGTTTAGAAATGATCCGGTGGTTTGTGGCTCTTGATGGCGGCATGGAGTGCGGCGCGCCGAGGGTCCTTAAAGCCGTCCTTAAAGCTGTAGTAACAGTCCTTATTCTCTGTGAAACCCGTAAAATTTTCACCGAAAGTCAGATAAATTTTTCTAATGGTTTCCAGCTGCCAGTCTCTAACAGTTTCTGAAAAAATTCTGATGGAAAAAAAGCTCAAATCATTCCGCCATTTCCTGACAATGAAAATCCGCCGAGGGGGTGGACCACTCCTCACTCAAAGCCTGCTCACAGGCGAATGATGCAACCGACAGGCGTGGAAAAACTCACGCATGCGCACGAAGGTTCAAGCTTGGCTGATGTAAAAACATATGAATCAAATCCATATAGTTTTTGAAAAAAATAAAAAGGTACGATACTTTTCTAACAGACCTTGTGTATATATATATTATAGTGTGTATGTGTGTGTGTGTGTGTGTATAATGTATTTGTTTTTATGTGTGCATGTGTGTATACATTTCTTATTTTATAGTATGAAGAGTGGGTGTTTATTAGGCTTACATCTGCCCTCACCCTTTTGGTCACACAGGTTTGTTATAGAGTTCTTTTGTTTTATGAGTTTTTTGTTATTGTTGATTTGTGTGCCAAATAAATTCATTAATTTGCAGTAAGAGTAAAAATTGTACTTTCTGTGTAAAAATATCCTGTCCTATAAACTGTGTTATATTATACGTAGATAAAGTGACGTAGCAGTTTAATGTCCTGTTTTGGGTTTACGGTGGTTTGTGTCCGTTATTCCTTCTTTTCGTGTCTCAAACCTTGCTGCTGTGTTTGTTGTCCTTCAGCCAACAGATAGTGAAGTTTGTCGATGTTGCTCTCACAGTCTGTTTGGGTGTTTGTGATCTGTGTCTCTGTTCATGTCTCTGATGTCTCGGTGCAACGGGCAGGTGGTCAGGAAGTGCAGCTCGCTCTCCACCTGCTGTTGTGAGCAGTCTGTCTTCTCTGGGGAGCCAGGTCTGTCTGTGGTGACCTTTCTCCACGGCCAGGCTGTGCTCACCGAGTCTGTACATGGTCAAGGATTTCCTGAGCTTTGGGTTGGTCACAGTGCCCAGGTATTCTGCCCCCAAGTTCTGTCTGTTTAGGGACAAACAGCATTCCAGTTTACTCTAGTTTTTGTTTTTTGTTTTTTTTTTCTAGTGCGTCACAGAGTTTTCTTTTTGTTTTCTTATAATTTGGTTTTGTCCAGTGGTGTCCAAACTATTCCAGAAAGGGTGCAGGTTTTCTTTGCAGCCACTGACTCCACCAGATGATTTCACTGATGAACATCACTTTGAGCAGGTGGAATGAGTTCATCAGATATTTCTAAGCCACTTTTCAGACAAGACGATGACATCTGCATCAGTTGATTTGGCCCAAATGTGCAGCATATCAATCTTTGGGAGCAAGCTACGAATATTCAGATGACTTACACCAAGTCCAGATGTATCCTTAAACTCAGGGTTAGGGTTAGATGTGTTGGGCTGGTCTTACATGTAGCAATATCTGGGCCAGGGTTTGGCTGTAAACCAGAAATCAATAATAAGAGTAACAGCAAATATCGTTTCCTCAGTACGTCATGGTTGCTGGGTGATACCTTGTTGGACTGTGACATAGTTGCAAATATGACAGCGTTATGGAGTGTACTGGGGTCGCTATTTTTAAGGTGCTCATAACATTTAATCGCTCTCTTTCTGAACTTTAATAATTAGTGGGTATCGTCCTAATTCTGCTCTGCATGTGTTGTTTGGTGTTTTCCGTTGGACCTGGAGGATCAACTCAATCAATCAATCAACTTTTTTCTTATATAGCGCCAAATCACAACAAACAGTTGCCCCAAGGCGCTCCATATTGCAAGGCAAGGCCATACAATAACCATGAAAAACCCCAACGGTCAAAACGACCCCCTATGAGCAAGCACTTGGCCACAGTGGGAAGGAAAAACTCCCTTTTAACAGGAAGAAACCTCCAGCAGAACCAGGCTCAGGGAGGGGCAGTCTTCTGCTGAGACTGGTTGGGGCTGAGGGAAAGAACCAGGAAAAAGGAAAAAGGATGGATTTACAGAATTCTGCATGCACAGTCTCAATTTGGCGTTTGTCCCATTTTGCTAAATCTTGGTTGGTGAGCGCGTCCAGACCTCACAACCATAAAGACACAACCATATTTGGAACCAGATTTGAATTGAGATGTCTACTTTGATGATCTTTCGGATGGCATAAAAATCCTGACTTGCCTCATCTCTCAGGTCATTTACAGCTTTGTTGAACTTGCCTGTGGTGCTGATGTTTATTCCGAGGTTCCCTTTCTCTCTGTATCTCTGTCTGTCTCAATCACAAAACTGTGACTTCTGGCACCTTAAAAAATGCTTCAGTGTTTTTACTTGAGGCGAATATATGGCCATCAGTTATTGCAAAGACCTGGCGTCTGTCCGTCCATCCATCTGTGTTCAGCATAACTCCAGTCCTGTTACGGCCACAGTCTTCACATTCTTGGGACACAGACCTTGAACTATTGTAAGGAGCATTTTAAGATGTTAAAAAGTCGCATTCTGTACCTAATTTATGGCATGATCTCATGGACATTAGCGTGGTGACATCACTTCCTGGTGTCGCTAGCTGCTAACTTTGCTTCATTTTTGGTTAGAAATAACACCTTTTTCATATGTTATGTAAAAGCTAGTGAGAAATAAACACTGTTTTTTTTAACCTGATAACACCTCTGGAAGGATTTAAAAACCATTTAGCTCATGTTAGCGTGATGACGTCACATGCTGCTAGCTAGGTGGAAACTCTGTTTTGTTTATGGTTAAATATAACCTCTTTGTCAAATAATATGTAAAAGCTAGAGACAAATAAACACTTCTAAAACTGAAAACGCTGCTTTTGGAACTTAATAACGTCTCTGAACTGATTTACAAAACCATTTGTGGACGTTGGCGTGCGTGACTGCAGACAATAAGACAATAAGACCTTAATAATGAATAAAACAACTGAAAATTATAAATAACACAGTGCTCATACGGCTGAGGATATTTCAGCATTTGGTTATATTTTGTTTGTTTTTCTTAGCCTAAACAGATTACTGCCAGCCCGTAAATGTTTTATCATTCATATTTCATATTGATGTAGGTTATTGTCCTTACAGACCGCCTCTGCAACCCGCCGTGTCTTTTAATGAAGTAAATGAATTTTGTTGTACCCGTGTCGATACAGACCCTTTATCCACATTGTGAATGTTATTGTTGTAATTGTAAAACAGCTAACTGATCATCTGCAGAGGAATGGTCTATTTGAAGAGTTTCAGTCAGGTTTTAGAATTCATCATAGTACAGAAACAGCATTAGTGAAGGTTACAAATGAACTTCTTATGGCCTCGGACAGTGGACTCATCTCTGTGCTTGTTCTGTTAGACCTCAGTGCTGCTTTTGATACTGTTGACCATAAAATTTTATTACAGAGATTAGAGCATGCCATAGGTATTAAAGGCACTGCGCTGCGGTGGTTTGAATCATATTTGTCTAATAGATTACAATTTGTTCATGTAAATGGGGAATCTTCTTCACAGACTAAAGTTAATTATGGAGTTCCACAAGGTTCTGTGCTAGGACCAATTTTATTCACTTTATACATGCTTCCCTTAGGCAGTATTATTAGACAGTATTGCTTAAATTTTCATTGTTACGCAGATGATACCCAGCTTTATCTATCCATGAAGCCAGAGGACACACACCAATTAGCTAAACTGCAGGATTGTCTTACAGACATAAAGACATGGATGACCTCTAATTTCCTGCTTTTAAACTCAGATAAACTGAAGTTATTGTACTTGGCCCCACAAATCTTAGAAACATGGTGTCTAACCAGATCCTTACTGTGGATGGCATTACCCTGACCTCTAGTAATACTGTGAGAAATCTTGGAGTCATTTTTGATCAGGATATGTCATTCAAAGCGCATATTAAACAAATATGTAGGACTGCTTTTTTGCATTTACGCAATATCTCTAAAATCAGAAAGGTCTTGTCTCAGAGTGATGCTGAAAAACTAATTAATGCATTTATTTCCTCTAGCCTGGACTATTGTAATTCATTATTATCAGGTTGTCCTAAAAGTTCCCTAAAAAGCCTTCAGTTAATTCAAAATGCTGCAGCTAGAGTACTGACGGGGACTAGAAGGAGAGAGCATATCTCACCCATATTGGCCTCTCTTCATTGGCTTCCTGTTAATTCTAGAATAGAATTTAAAATTCTTCTTCTTACTTATAAGGTTTGAATAATCAGGTCCCATCTTATCTTAGGGACCTCGTAGTACCATATCACCCCAATAGAGTGCTTCGCTCTCAGACTGCAGGCTTACTTGTAGTTCCTAGGGTTTGTAAGAGTAGAATGGGAGGCAGAGCCTTCAGCTTTCAGGCTCCTCTCCTGTGGAACCAGCTCCCAATTCAGATCAGGGAGACAGACACCCTCTCTACTTTTAGATTAGGCTTAAAACTTTCCTTTTTGCTAAAGCTTATAGTTAGGGCTGGATCAGGTGACCCTGAACCATCCCTTAGTTATGCTGCTATAGACGTAGACTGCTGGGGGGTTCCCATGATGCACTGTTTCTTTCTCTTTTTGCTCTGTATGCACCACTCTGCATTTAATCATTAGTGATCGATCTCTGCTCCCCTCCACAGCATGTCTTTTTCCTGGTTCTCTCCCTCAGCCCCAACCTGTCCCAGCAGAAGACTGCCCCTCCCTGAGCCTGGTTCTGCTGGAGGTTTCTTCCTGTTAAAAGGGAGTTTTTCCTTCCCACTGTAGCCAAGTGCTTGCTCACAGGGGGTCGTTTTGACTGTTGGGGTTTTACATAATTATTGTATGGCCTTGCCTTACAATATAAAGCGCCTTGGGGCAACTGTTTGTTGTGATTTGGCGCTATATAAAAAAATTGATTGATTGATTGATTGATTGATTGTCCGTATCATCAGAAAAATGGACTCACCTCATATAGTCACTGTTAGGAAAAATTACCTAAAAAGTCTGACACAGACAACAAATGAGACACCAGGGAAAACAGGTTTTGGTTTCTAAGATCTTTTATTTAAAGCTTTAAAGTTAGATGTTATACAGAGTGTAGGTATGAAGACAAATATAAGTAAGTTCAGGTTTCATGCCACGAATATACAGTCCCAAGGTGTTCCAAAGTCCATTCAGTAAAATCATTTGATAGTATAAGACATTCAGTCTCAAAGTCCATTCCGGTCGTTAGTCATGCACTCATGAACATTGTCTTGCCTCATCATTCTAATCTGTGCTTTTATTTGTGTTTAGCATTCTGCTGGTTGTTAAGTGTATCTACTCTGAATCTTATTTAACTACAGTCCTGTTGTTAATCTCTAGTGGTTAGCTTTTGCTAGTGGTTAGCTTTTGCTAGTGATTAGCTTTTGCTAGCGGGTAGCTTTTGCTAGCAGTTAGTTTTTGCTAGCAGTTTGCTTACGCTAGCTAGGTCGACTCCCCTCCTCCCTGCCGTTACTTTTATAGCTGTTTCTTTTTTACCTGTTTAATACTTCTGTTAGTTTTTCAGTATAACTGCTGTGAATTTTAGGTCATTATTTTACTCCTGTGTAAATCTTAGGAGTAGCTAGCATTTTTGCTAGCGGTTAGCGTGCGTTAGCTAGTTTGACCCCCACCATTTCTTTAATACTTCTGTTAGTTTTTTAGTGTAACTGTTGTGAATTTTAGCGTAGTACTTTACTCTTGTGTTAATCTTAGGAGTGGTTTACTCATAGGAGGGTTTTTTCTCCTACAAGTCTAATACTTCTGCTACTTTTTCAGTATAACTGCTGTGAATTTTAATTCATTTATTTACGTCTGTGTGAATCCTGTGTGAACCTTAGGAGTGGTTAGCTTATTCATTATTGGTTAGCTCGTGCTTGCTTGGCTATACTCTTGAATTTCCTAGTGCACAAAGTACACTACTTTACCTACTTTACACCCTTCATAAATCCTGCGTGATGTTGGAAGATAGGGTGGCTCTCTTAGAGAGCCGTGTCCGTAAGTTAGAACAGCTTCTTAGCTCAGTGGAGTTAGATGTTACAGGCACTCAAGATGAGCTTAGTGTTGGGCCGGCTAGCGTGCCCATTAGCATCGGCCTAGAAGCGCCGGCTATGGAGGACAGCTTTCGGACTGCGGCTAGGCGGAGGAAGCCCCATAGGGCTTGGTGCCCCGGTTGTGGTACCCCGATCACATTCGCCACTGTGAACTGTGAATCGGTTCTCCCCCTTGGATTTGCCTGATGTGAATTCTCTGAGCCCATGAGTGACTTCCACTCTTGTCTCCAGGCCAAAATGCCGGATTTTAGTGATAGGGGATTCTATCACCTGCAAAGTTTGAACCTGACTGAAGAGTTTCAGTCAGGTTTTAGAATTCATCATAGTACAGAAACAGCATTAGTGAAGGTTACAAATGATCTTCTTATGGCCTCAGACAGTGGACTCATCTTTGTGCTTGTTCTGTTAGACCTCAGTGCTGCTTTTGATACTGTTGACCATAAAATTTTATTACAGAGATTAGAGCATGCCATAGGTATTAAAGGCACTGCGCTGCGGTGGTTTGAATCATATTTATCTAATAGATTACAATTTGTTCATGTAAATGGAGAATCTTCTTCACAGACTAAGGTTAATTATGGAGTTCCACAAGGTTCTGTGCTAGGACCAATTTTATTCACTTATACATGCTTCCCTTAGGCAGTATTATTAGACAGCATTGCTTAAATTTTCATTGTTACGCAGATGATACCCAGCTTTATCTATCCATGAAGCCAGAGGACACACACCAGTTAGCTAAACTGCAGGATTGTCTTACAGACATAAAGACATGGATGACCTCTAATTTCCTGCTTTTAAACTCAGATAAAACTGAAGTTATTGTACATGGCCCCACAAATCTTAGAACATGGTGTCTAACCAGATCCTTACTCTGGATGGCATTACCCTGACCTCTAGTAATACTGTGAGAAATCTTGGAGTCATTTTTGATCAGGATATGTCATTCAAGCGCATATTAACAAATATGTAGGACTGCTTTTTTGCATTTACGCAATATCTCTAAATCAGAAAGGTCTTGTCTCAGAGTGATGCTGAAAAACTAATTCATGCATTTATTTCCTCTAGGCTGGACTATTTGTAATTCATTATTATCAGGTTGTCCTAAAAGTTCCCTGAAAAGCCTTCAGTTAATTCAAAATGCTGCAGCTAGAGTACTGACGGGGACTAGAAGGAGAGAGCATATCTCACCCATATTGGCCTCTCTCTTCATTGGCTTCCTGTTAATTCTAGAATAGAATTTAAATTCTTCTTCTTACTTATAAGGTTTTGAATAATCAGGTCCCATCTTATCTTAGGGACCTCATAGTACCATATCACCCCAATAGAGCGCTTCGCTCTCAGACTGCAGGCTTACTTGTAGTTCCTAGGGTTGTAAGTAGAATGGGAGGCAGAGCCTTCAGCTTTCAGGCTCCTCTCCTGTGGAACCAGCTCCCAATTCAGATCAGGGAGACAGACACCCTCTCTACTTTTAAGATAGGCTTAAAACTTTCCTTTTTGCTAAAGCTTATAGTTAGGGCTGGATCAGTTGACCCTGAACCATCCCTTAGTTATGCTGCTATAGACTTAGACTGCTGGGGGGTTCCCATGATGCACTGAGTGTTTCTTTCTCTTTTGCTCTGTATGCACCACTCTGCATTTAATCATTAGTGATTGATATCTGCTCCCCTCCACAGCATGTCTTTTTCCTGGTTCTCTCCCTCAGCCCCAACCAGTCCCAGCAGAAGACTGCCCCTCCTGAGCCTGGTTTCTGTTGGAGGTTTCTTCCTGTTAAAAGGGAGTTTTTCCTTCCCACTGCGCCAAGTGCTTGCTCACAGGGGGTCGTTTTTGGACCGTTGGGGTTTTTACGTAATTATGTATGGCCTTGCCTTACAATATAAAGCGCCTTGGGGCAACTGTTTGTTGTGATTTGGCGCTATATAAATAAAATTGATTGATTGATTGATTGAAAGTCAGGTTACAGACAGCGGCTGATGTTAAATGTATTCCTGGGGCCAGAGCTTCCGACATTGCATCCCATCTTAGGGTGCTGACGCTGCAGAAGGGAAGACAGACTAAGGAGCATGACATGAGATATAGTCACATAGTTATTCACATCAGCACCAATGATGTCAGGATGAAGCACTCAGAGGTCACAAAAATGGACATAGAGAGGACTTGTGACCTTGCCAGAAAGATGTATTGGCATCGATTTATAGTCTCTGGTCCCCTCCCCTCCCGGGGTACTGATGAGGTGTTTAGCAGGCTGACATTGTCAAACAGGTTGCTGGTGCAATTTTGTAGACAGCAAGGCTTTAGCTTTATTGACAACTGGCCATCGTTGTGGGGCCGCTGTGGCTTGTTGATGCCAGACGGCCTCCACCCTACTGGGGAAGGTGCCACCATCTTGTCTGCAAACATAGATAGAGCTCTACAGGGAGGGTAACATTAGGAATTTACAGCAGGCCACTGAGCAAGGTGATAGAGTCCCTGCAAAGCTTATGACAAATGTGGCTGTGGAATCCATTCGCTTAGCTGGGACATTAGTGCACAAAATCCACTATGGTGATAGTACGTTTACGCGCAGGAATGTCTCAAATGTAAACCTACTTCTGAGCATCTTATATATGCTACTCTGGAACCACCCCTAAACCCAAATAGTTGAACTGTCAACCCATTGAGGTCCTTAGTCTGGGTCTCATTAACTTTCAAGTCCAGACTTAAGACACACTTATTTTCCCTTTTGTATGACTAGAATACTGGCATAGTATAGTTCTACACTTTTTACTCTTTTAATTAATTTTATTAGTAAACAGAGCGGGCCGTGGCGTCAACTTTAACTAAATTCTGGCTGTTGATCACCTTAGTATTTCCTGTTTTTCTTGTTGTTTAATGCTGACAGATTATACTGTATTTCTTGTCTTTCTGATGCCTGATTCTGTTTTTTTTCTCTCTGTTTAAGGTGCTGCTCCATCCAGAGATGGGTGTGGTATTTGTGCTGGAGACCCTCCTGTCCTGTGCACCAACAGCATTTCCTGTATATTCCTTTTATGAATTGTTCTGTAATTTATGTCTATATCATGGCCCAAGCAGAGGGTCACCCCTTTGAGTCTGGTCTGCTTGAGGTTTCTTCCTCAGAGGGAGTTTTTCCTTACCACTGTTGCTCTGGGGGTTGGTAAGGTTAGACCTTACATGCGTGAAGGTCTAAGTCTTATTTATAGACTTTTCCTCAGCATTTAATACCATCCAACCCTTTTTGCTTGCTGACAGACTCCTCCATCATTTTAAACTTGATCCTCACCTGATTAGTTGGATAACTGATTTTTTAACTCACAGGTCACAGTGTGTGAGAGTCAACAGTGTTTTTCTCGTGTGCTCTCCTCCTCTACTGGCTCTCCTCGGGGTTGCTGCTCTTTATTTTGTACACCAATGAGTGCCGTAACAGCGTCAGTAACAGACACATCTTAAAGTTTGCTGATGATACAGTTATTGTTAGTTTTCTTCAGGGAGATGAGCAGGACCATGGGCCTGCTGTTGATGACTTTGTTTGTTGGTGTGAGGAGTCTTTTCTGGAGTTGAATGTGTCAAAAACTAAAGATATGATTATTGATTTTAGGAAGTCTACCTCTTTTCCATCACAAACTGTTATTAAAGATGTTGATGTTGAGATGGTGGAGAGCTACAAATATTTGGTTGTGGTCCTTGATAATAAACTTTGCTTTGAACCTCATGTTGATGTTATCTCCAAAAAGGTTCAGTAAAGATTGTTCTTTTTGAGGAAGATGAGAACCTTCCAGGTTTCTTCTGAGATGATGACTCTCTTTTATAGAAGTTTTATTGAATCTGTTTTGACTTTTTGTATTTTTGCATGGTTTGGAAATTTGAATTGTTCCAATAAGAGTCGTCTCGGTTGTCTTGTCAAAACTGCTGGAAAAATCTCAGGAAGTCAGCAGGCCGGGGTAATGTCCATCAATAACAGACAGGTCCTGAGGAAGACTAATGCTGTTCTGGATCGTCCTAATCACCCACTGAAAAAAGAGTTTGAGCTTCTGCCCTCAGGCTGTCGTTTTAGGGCTCCTATGAGGAGGACTAGAAGATTTCAGGTCTTGTTTATCCACAGTGTAATTTCATTACTTAATGGCAATTAGCCCTTGATGTTCTTGTTTATTTTGCACTACTGTTGCTTATTTGCACATCCACATATTGCAGTTTTGCAATACTTTGTTTTGATATGGATTCTGGATTGAATACTTGACATTGTATGTGTATTGTTTTTATTGTTTTATTATTTTTATGTTTGATTTTAGACTTTTAATTGGGTCTTATTTTCACTGTTAATATTGTTCTATTTTTGTCTTTTGTGTGCTCCTGCTGCAACACTAATTTCCCTTTACGGGACAATAAAGAACTTCTGATTCTGAAGTACCTTGAGGCAACTCTGTTGTGATTTGGTGCTGTATAAATGAATGAATGAATTTATTCAGCACACACACAAAACAACAACAAACGAAACTTACAACGAAAAGAAAATGGATTGACAATGAAAAAGAAGATAGATTGACAAAGAAGATGGATTGATATAAATGACAATAAATTGAAATTGAAAACTTGTTATGGAGACATGAATGCAGAGCATCAAGCAGAGTGCACTCTCTGTGGTGAGCGTGTGGGAGGATGAAAGTCGTCACACAGCCTGTTGTGGAGAGCGTCTGATATATCTATCTGTTATTAATTTCTTGGTGACATTGTCATTTTTTAAGCTGCTGGTCGGCCGGTTTCAGGTCGACCCGTCCATCAGTACAGTTTAGTTTGAAATGTGATTTTTTTTTTAAATGGGGTTTTTCACAGAATGAATTTGCCAAAAGCTTTTGTATATTTTTGGTTAAATCTCAAACAAAGACCAGGATGTCTGTCAGCTGTTTGATGTAGGACAGACTGACCTCTGACCTGATGTCTGTGTGTTTTTGTCACTCAGTGTCCAGTCAGCTGTGATCAAAGTGTTCCAGGGCAAAGACCTGCAGACCAACGAGCTGTACACCCTGAACGAGAGCATCAGGTGAGAGGGTGTGGCTCTGCTCCAACCCATGACCGTCTGCTCCAACATGACTGCACGGACTCCACACGCGTGTTCTTAACCATCATGTGTTTATATCAGTCCATAGAACACCTTTATGTGGCCTAACACTCACAGAAGCAGGTTCATGCAGGTTCCCATCCTTCAGAAATGGCTGATGGCCACAAAATTACTTCACAGGACAATTTAAGGTTTGCGCTTCTAAATATTCTACTTGTGCTTCATGTTGGGGCGACAGGGCGCCTCCTGGACAACGCAGGTCTGGAACCCTGCAGCTGATACATTGTGGTCATTGAGTTTGAAGACTTTTAGTCACAGTGCATGTAAACTTTAGTGCATGATGTCAGATTCTACAAGAATATGTTTGACTGAAAATTATTTAAATAGTAATAATAATAATAAAAACTGCTTCTTAACTGTTTTAAAGTTGTTCTAAATCAGGGGCACAAGTACAACTCGTTTTAAACTGGTTTTAAACCGGTCTTAACTAGCGGTTACCGTGGTAACAGTATTTGTAAAGTAAAGATGGGGATCGATTTGATGTCATGGTGAGTCTGTTACCGTAAAACAGTCCGGCTGCTCCACGCTGAGTCCATTACCGTAAAGCAGCCCGGCTGCTCTGCGGTGAATCCGTTACCGTAAATCGGCCCAGCGGCTCCACGGTGAGTCCGTTACCATAAAGTGGCCCGCCTGCTCCGTGGTGAGTCCGTTACCGTAAAGCGGCCCGGCTGCTCCGCGGTGAGTCCGTTACCGTAAAGCGGCCCGCCTGCTCCGCGGTGAGTCTGTTACCATAAAGCCGTCCGCCTGCTCCGTGGTGAGTCCGTTGCCGTAAAGCGGCCCGGCTGCTCCGTGGTGAGTCCGTTACCGTAAAGCGGTCCCCGCCTGCTCCGTGGTGAGTCCGTTACCGTAAAGCGGCCCGGCTGCTCCGCGGTGAGTCCGTTACCGTAAAGCGGCCCAGCTGCTCCGCGGTGAGTCCGTTACTGTAAAGCGGCTCACAGAAATAACTTCTCTGTTTGTCTCATGGTTGAAACTTGAGGACGGAAGGCTGACTTGATGTGACCTTGTTTCCTCTCCTCTTCTGTCTCTGCAGGTGGCTCCAAAAAAACAGAAATGGGCTCTTTTATCACGGACTATTTCCAGGTATGTGATGTTCTTGAGCAGCAGAAATCAGCAGGTGGGAATCTGTTGTTCTGAGACCAGTGGAGACGCTGATGTCCACTTCCTGTCCAGAAACACTGAAATACATCACAGCCTCCTCGACAGACCAGTTTAAACCAAATATGATGAAGCTGCTTTAAAAAAAAATATATATATATATATATATACATATATATATAAAGCTGAGTCTGTGTATATGTGTGTGTGTGTGTGTGTGTGTGTGTGTGTGTGTGTGTGTGTGTGTGTGTGTGTGTGTGTGTGTGTGTGTGTGTGTGTGTGTGTGTGTGTGTGTGTGGTGTGTTCTCTATGCACAGCCACAGTAATTTTAGCAGTCAACACCAAACTTGCTATGGGGACTTGGGGCACCAAGGGGGAGGTGGAAAGTGTACGTGTGCGAACACACACACACACGGTCAGCCTTATATATTAGATCACGACCCTCTCACTGGAGTCCTTATTGTTACAGTTCACGTGGTTCTCCGGTCAGGTAGCAGCATCACACTTTACTTACTACGTAGTAGCGGCTGGTTAGGGTGCACTTTAATTACAATCTGAATGGGCCAGCGCGCACCGCGTGACAAAAGTGTGTTTTTCAGTTAAAATGTCCCTGCTGTGTGTCGGAGCGTTGCAGTGATCTGACCTGCTGTCACCTTTTATCATCATTCAGTTGAGTCTCACGAAGGTCACAAATTCATCATCACTCACTCATCTTAAACTGCTTATCTGGGTTCGGGTCGCAGGGGCAACAGCTCCAGCAGGTGACCCCAGACTTCCCTTTCCTGGGTCACATTGACCACCTCTGACTGGGGGATCCCGAGGCGTTCCCAGGCCAGTGTGGAGATATAATCTCTGCACCTAGTCCTGGGTCTTCCCCAGCTGGATGAGCCTGGAACACCTCCTGTGAAAATTAATGATGACAACATCCACACAATGCAACACAACTTACTACACCTTAACTAAAGGGACATGAAATATACAATGCCATGGATAAAATTCAGCTCTGTTACTCATAGAACATGTAAGTCAGCTAGTATATATACAACCTTAATTCCAGTGAAGTTGGGACGTTGTGTAAAATGCGAATAAAAACAAAATCCAATGATTTTCAAATCCTCTTCAACCTATATTCAATTGAATACACCACAAAGACAAGATATTTAATGTTCAAACTGATAAACTTTATTGTTTTTGTGCAAATATTTGCTCATTTTGAAATGGATGCCTGCAACGTGTTTCAAAAAAGCTGGGACAGTGTCAACAAAAGATTGGCAAAGTTGATGAATGCTCAAAGAACATATAACTGGAAACAGGTGAGTGTCATGATTGGGTATAAAAGTAGCATCCCCAAAAGGCTCAGCCGTTCACAAGCAAAGATGGGTTGAGGATCACCAATTTGTGAACAACTGCATGAAAAAATAGTCCAGCAGTTTAAGAACAATGTTTCTCAATGTTCAATTGCAAGGAATTTAGGGATTCCATCATCTACATTCCATAATATAATCAGAAGATTCAGAGAATGTGGAGAACTTTCTACACGTAAGCGGCAAGGACGAAAACCAACACTGAATGGCCGTGACCTTTGATCCCTCAGGCGTAAAGGATCTTACCGCGTGGGCTCAGGAACACTTCAGAAAACCATTGTTAGTTAACACAGTTCGTCGCTACATCTCAGAATCAGAAGAATCAGAATTGCCTTTATTGTCATTGTAATTTGCATTACAGCGAGATTTGAGTGCATCTCCAAAAGGTGCTTTCGGTAGTACGAGTAATTTTTAGCCAAATAAAAGCTAGTGAAATTAACAGTAAATTTTTCACAATATATGTACAACTTATATAAACATAAGGTAAAATAAAATACGAGGTCTGTTAGAAAAGTATCGTACCTTTTATTTTTTTCAAAAACTATATGGATTTGATTCATATGTTTTTACGTCAGCCAAGCTTGAACCTTTGCGCGCATGCATGAGTTTTTCCATGCCTGTCAGTTGCGTCATTCACCTGTGGGCATGCTTTGAGTGAGCACTGCTTCACCCCTCTCATCGTTGTTTCATTGCGAGGAAATGACGGAATGATTTGGGCTTTTTTTTCCATAAGAATTTTTTCAGAAACTGTTAGAGACTGGCAGCTAGAACCATTCGAAAAATTTATCTGACTTTCGGTGAAAATTTTACGGGATTCACAGAGAATAAGGAGTGTTACTACCGCTTTAAGGACGGCCCACAATGGCGCACGGCGCGCCGCGCTCCGAGCCACCATCGAGAGGCAGAAACCACCACATCATTTCTAAACGGATTGCTGTGTGGAGCCGGGACCGTCGTGTGCAATGTCTCTGGTTATCACAAGAGCAGGACATCAGCCATTTTCCGGCAGATTTCACTTTAAGAGACTTTGTCATGGAAAGCCGCGCGGAGGCTTCGCGCGTCACGACCGATTCGCTGATGAAGTGAGACAAAGGAACACCTCCGTTTTGGAGTGTTAGAGGACAAGTTGGGACATGCCCAGCTCTCCACAATTTCTCTTATACTCACTCGATTGGTAAGCACTGAAAGCCGAGATAGGCATGTCCTAACTCACGCATGCGCACGAAGGTTCAAGCTTGGCTGACTTAAAAACATATGAATCAAATCCATATATTTTTTGAAAAAAATAAAAAGGTACGATACTTTTCTAACAGACCTCGTAAAATAAAATGTAGACCAAGTAAAATGTAAAATGAGAATTGTATACAACTGTGGAATCATGTTGCACGGGAATATTGCACATGGTTACAGATATTACACAAGAAACCTGAAGGTGCTGATTAGAGTGATTTGTTATTGTTCAGTGCAGTGATCGCTCTGGGGAGAAAGCTGTCCCTGAGTCTGTTTGTCCTAGTTTTGATTGACCTATACCGTCGGCCGAAGGGTCGTAGGTCAAACAGGTGGTTGCTGGGGTGGGATGTGTCTTTGCTGATGCTGGCAGCTCTGCTGAGGTAGCGAGAGCTGGCAATGTCCTCCAGGCTGGGTAGAGAGCAACCAGTGATCCCCTGGGCCGTTTTGATCACCCTCTGCAGTGCTCTCCTGTCTGCTGCTGAGCACCCCCCGTACCACACTGTGATGCAGTACATCAGGATGCTCTCGATGGTGGCTCTGTAGAACAACACCAGCAGCTTCTCCTCCAGATTGTTTCTCCTGAGCACCCTCAGGAAGTGGAGTCTACAAGTGCAAGTTAAAACTCTACCATGCAAAGTGAAAGTCATACATCAACAACATCCAGAAACACTGCCGCCTTCTCTGGGCCCAAGCTCATTTGAAATGGACAGACACAAAGTGGAAAAGTGTGCTGTGGTCTGATGAGTCCACATTTCAAATTGTTTTTGGAAATCATGGACGTCGTCCTCTGGACAAAAGAGGAAAAAGACCATCCAGATTGTTACCAGCGCAAAGTTCAAAAGCCAGCATCTGTGATGGTATGGGGGTGTGTTAGTGCCGATGGCATGGGCAACTTACACATCTGCGATGGCACCATCAATGCTGAAAGGTACATACAGGTTTTGGAGCAACACATGCTGCCATCCAAGCAATGTCTTTTTCAGGGACGTCCCTGCTTATTTCAGCAAGACAATGCCAAGCCACATTCTGCACGTGTTACAACAGCGTGGCTTCGTAGTAAAAGAGTGCGGGTACTAGACTGGCCTGCCTGCAGTCCAGACCTGTCGCCCATTGAAAATGTGTGGCACATGCCATAGGTATTAAAGGCACTGCGCTGCGGTGGTTTGAATCATATTTATCTAATAGATTACAATTTGTTCATGTAAATGGGGAATCTTCTTCACAGACTAAGGTTAATTATGGAGTTCCACAAGGTTCTGTGCTAGGACCAATTTTATTCACTTTATACATGCTTCCCTTAGGCAGTATTATTAGACGGCATTGCTTAAATTTTCATTGTTACGCAGATGATACCCAGCTTTATCTATCCATGAAGCCAGAGGACACACACCAATTAGCTAAACTGCAGGATTGTCTTACAGACATAAAGACATGGATGACCTCTAATTTCCTGCTTTTAAACTCAGATAAAACTGAAGTTATTGTACTTGGCCCCACAAGCTTAGAAACATGGTGTCTAACCAGATCCTTACTCTGGATGGCATTACCCTGACCTCTAGTAATACTGTGAGAAATCTTGGAGTCATTTTGATCAGGATATGTCATTCAAAGCGCATATTAAACAAATATGTAAGACTGCTTTTTTGCATTTACGCAATATCTCTAAAATTAGAAAGGTCTTGTCTCAGAGTGATGCTGAAAAACTAATTCATGCATTTATTTCCTCTAGGCTGGACTATTGTAATTCATTATTATCAGGTTGTCCTAAAAGTTCCCTGAAAAGCCTTCAGTTAATTCAAAATGCTGCAACTAGAGTACTGACGGGGACTAGAAGGAGAGAGCATATCTCACCCATATTGGCCTCTCTTCATTGGCTTCCTGTTAATTCTAGAATAGAATTTAAAATTCTTCTTCTTACTTATAAGGTTTTGAATAATCAGGTCCCATCTTATCTTAGGGACCTCGTAGTACCATATCACCCCAATAGAGCGCTTCGCTCTCAGACTGCAGGCTTACTTGTAGTTCCTAGGGTTTGTAAGAGTAGAATGGGAGGCAGAGCCTTCAGCTTTCAGGCTCCTCTCCTGTGGAACCAGCTCCCAATTCAGGTCAGGGAGACAGACACCCTCTCTACTTTTAAGATTAGGCTTAAAACTTTCCTTTTTGCTAAAGCTTATAGTTAGGGCTGGATCAGGTGACCCTGAACCATCCCTTAGTTATGCTGCTATAGACGTAGACTGCTGGGGGGTTCCCATGATGCACTGAGTGTTTCTTTCTCTTTTTTGCTCTGTATGCACCACTCTGCATTTAATCATTAGTGATTGATCTCTGCTCCCCTCCACAGCATGTCTTTTTCCTGGTTCTCTCCCTCAGCCCCAACCAGTCCCAGCAGAAGACTGCCCCTCCCTGAGCCTGGTTCTGCTGGAGGTTTCTTCCTGTTAAAAGGGAGTTTTTCCTTCCCACTGTCGCCAAGTGCTTGCTCACAGGGGGTCGTTTTGACCGTTGGGGTTTTTACGTAATTATTGTATGGCCTTGCCTTACAATATAAAGCGCCTTGGGGCAACTGTTTGTTGTGATTTGGCGCTATATAAATAAAATTGATTGATTGATTGATTGACCCGACTCCGGATAAAGCGGAAGAAAATGGATTGATGGATGGATCCCTTCTTGCATCCACAGCAGAGGAGTTCACGACAGGCCCTGGTAGCTTCTGGTTATACAAGAAGTTCAGCTATGGTCTCCTGCTCCATCTCTGCCATGTGCTGAATTAGCTGGACATTTCAGTATCTCATCTCCATCTTCCTGACACAGAACACATTTCGTCCAGTCTGTGGTCAGGCTTTGTATATCTGTCATTCCAGGCTCAGTAGGGTCCACTAACTTGAATAGTTTGGCCGTTGTCTTACAATTCACTATGCTACTTAAAGAACAGTATGTACTAGCTCTAGCACCACCAATCCAGCATCACCTGAAACCACCAGGAAGGTACGGCAGCTGCCAGCACAGTCACATGGAAGAGTACAGTTAAGGCCCCCTGACACCTGCACCACTCTGATTCACGGACTTGCACGCTGTGGTGCAGCGCTGTCTGCACAGTGAACGAGTGAGTGTCAGAGTGAGCGAGTGTCACAGTGAGCGAGCGTCACAGTGAACGAGCAAGTGTCACAGCGAGAGAGTGTCACAGAGAGTGAGTGTCACAGTGAGCGAGTGTCACAGTGAGCATCACAGTGAGTGTCACAGTGAGTGTCACAGTGAGTGTCACAGTGAGCGAGTGTCACAGTGAACGAGCAAGTGTCACACTGAGTGAGTGTATCAGTGAGTGAGTATCTCAGTGAGTGAGCATCACAGTGAACGAGCAAGTGTCACAGTGAGTGAGCATCACAGTGAACGAGCAAGTGTCACATTGAACGAGTGTCACAGTGAGTGAGCGTCTCAGTGAACGAGCAAGTGTCACAGTGAACGAGCAAGTGTCACAGTGAGCGAGTGTCACAGTGAACGAGCAAGTGTCACAGTGAGTGAGTGTATCAGTGAGTGAGTATCTCAGTGAGTGAGCATCACAGTGAACGAGCAAGTGTCACATTGAACGAGTGTCACAGTGAGTGAGCGTCTCAGTGAACGAGCAAGTGTCACAGTGAACGAGCAAGTGTCACAGTGAGCGAGTGTCACAGTGAACGAGCAAGTGTCACAGTGAACGAGTGTCACAGTGAGTGAGCGTCTCAGTGAACGAGCAAGTGTCACAGTGACCGAGTGTCACAGTGACCGAGTGTCACAGTGAGCGAGTGTCACAGTGAGCGAGCGTCTCAGTGAACGAGCAAGTGTCACAGTGAATGAGCAAGTGTCACAGTGAACGAGCAAGTGTTACAGTGAGCGAGTGTCACAGTGAACGAGCAAGTGTCACAGTGAGCGAGTGTGACAGTGAATGAGCAAGTGTCACAGTGAGTGAGTGTGACAGTGAGTGAGTGTATCAGTGAGTGAGTGTATCAGTGAACGGGCAAGTGTCACAGTGAGTGAGTGTATCAGTGAGTGAGTGTTACAGTGAGTGAGTATCACAGTGAGTGAGCATCACAGTGAACGAGCAAGTGTCACAGTGAGCAAGTCAATCAATCAATCAATCAATTTTTTTATATAGCGCCAAATCACAACAAACAGTTGCCCCAAGGCGCTTTATATTGTAAGGCAAGGCCATACAATAATTATGTAAAACCCCAACGGTCAAAACGACCCCCTGTGAGCAAGCACTTGGCTACAGTGGGAAGGAAAAACTCCCTTTTAACAGGAAGAAACCTCCAGCAGAACCAGGCTCAGGGAGGGGCAGTCTTCTGCTGGGACTGGTTGGGGCTGAGGGAGAGAACCAGGAAAAAGACATGCTGTGGAGGGGAGCAGAGATCGATCACTAATGATTAAATGCAGAGTGGTGCACACAGAGCAAAAAGAGAAAGAAACAGTGCATCATGGGAACCCCCCAGCAGTCTACGTCTATAGCAGCATAACTAAGGGGTGGTTCAGGGTCACCAGCTTTAGCAAAAAGGAAAGTTTTAAGCCTAATCTTAAAAGTAGAGAGGGTGTCTGTCTCCCTGATCTGAATTGGGAGCTGGTTCCACAGGAGAGGAGCCTGAAAGCTGAAGGCTCTGCCTCCCATTCTACTCTTACAAACCCTAGGAACTACAAGTAAGCCTGCAGTCTGAGAGCGAAGCGCTCTATTGGGGTGATATGGTACTATGAGGTCCCTAAGATAAGATGGGACCTGATTATTCAAAACCTTATAAGTAAGAAGAAGAATTTTAAATTCTATTCTAGAATTAACAGGAAGCCAATGAAGAGAGGCCAATATGGGTGAGATATGCTCTCTCCTTCTAGTGAGTGTCACAGTGAACAAGCAAGTGTCACAGTGAGCGAGTGTCACTGCGATGCTCGCTCACTGTGACACTTGCCCGTTCACTGAGACTCTCGCTCACTGAGACACTCACTCACTGTGACACTCACTCACTGTCACACTTGCTCGTTCACTGTGACACTCACTCACTGTGACACTCACTCACTGTCACACTTGCTCGTTCACTGTGACCCTCACTCACTGTGACACTCACTCACTGTCACACCTGCTCGTTCACTGTGACACTCACTCACTGTCACACTTGCTCATTCACTGTGACACTCGTTCACTGTGACCCTCACTCACTGTGACACTCACTCACTGTCACACTTGCTCGTTCACTGTGACACTCGTTCACTGTGACACTCACTCACTGTCACACTTGCTCGTTCACTGTGACACTCACTCACTGTGACACTCACTCACTGTCACACTTGCTCGTTCACTGTGACACTCACTCACTGTGACACTCACTCACTGTCACACTTGCTCGTTCACTGTGACACTCACTCACTGTCACACTTGCTCATTCACTGTGACCCTCACTCACTGTGACACTCACTCACTGTCACACTTGCTCATTCACTGTGACACTTGCTTGTTCACTGTGACGCTCACTCACTGTCACACTTGCTCATTCACTGTGACACTCGCTCACTGTGACACTTGCTTGTTCACTGTAACGCTCACTCACTGTCACACTTGCTCATTCACTGTGACACTCGCTCACTGTGACGCTTGTTCACTGTGACGCTCACTCACTGTCACACTTGCTCATTCACTGTGACACTCGCTCACTGTGACACTTGCTTGTTCACTGTGACACTCACTCACTGTCACACTTGCTCGTTCACTGTGACCCTCACTCACTGTGACACTCACTCACTGTCACACTTGCTCGTTCACTGTGACACTCACTCACTGTCACACTTGCTCATTCACTGTGACACTCGCTCACTGTGACACTTGCTTGTTCACTGTGACGCTCACTCACTGAGATACTCACTCACTGTGACACTCACTCACTGTCACACTTGCTCATTCACTGTGACACTCGCTCACTGTGACACTTGCTTGTTCACTGTAACGCTCACTCACTGTCACACTTGCTCATTCACTGTGACACTCGCTCACTGTGACACTTGCTTGTTCACTGTGACGCTCACTCACTGTCACACTTACTCATTCACTGTGACACTCGCTCACTGTGACACGTGCTTGTTCACTGTGACGCTCACTCACTGTGACACTCGCTCACTGTGACACGTGCTTGTTCACTGTGACGCTCGTTCACTGTGACACTCACTCACTGTCACACTTGCTCGTTCACTGTGACACTCGTTCACTGTGACACTCACTCACTGTTACACTTGCTCATTCACTGTGACACTCGCTCACTGTGACACTTGCTTGTTTACTGTGACACTCACTCACTGTCACACTTGCTCATTCACTGTGACACTCGCTCACTGTGACACTTGCTTGTTCACTGTGATGCTCACTCACTGAGATACTCACTCACTGTGACACTCACTCACTGTCACACTTGCTCATTCACTGTGACACTCGCTCACTGTGACACTTGCTTGTTCACTGTGACACTCACTCACTGTACACTGATCATTCACTGTGACACTGCTCGTTCACTGTGACACTTGCTTGTTCACTGTGACACTCACTCACTGAGATACTTGCTCGTTCACTGTGACACTCACTCACTGTCACACTGCTCGTCACTGTGACACTCGTTCACTGTGACACTCACTCACTGTCACACTTGCTCGTTCACTGTGACACTCACTCACTGAGATACTCACTCACTGTGACACTTGCTCGTTCACTGTGACACTCACTCACTGTGACACTTGCTTGTTCACTGTGACACTCACTCACTGTGACACTCGCTCAATGTGACACTTGCTCGTTCACTGTGACACTCACTCACTGTGACACTCGCTCACTGTGACACTCGCTCAATGTGACACTTGCTCGTTCACTGTAACACTCACTCACTGTGACACTCACTCACTGTGACACTTGCTCACTGTGACACTTGCTCGTTCACTGTGACACTCACTCACTGTGACACTCACTCACTGTGACACTTGCTCACTGTGACACTTGCTCGTTCACTGTGACACTCACTCACTGATACACTCGCTCACTGTGACACTTGCTCGTTCACTGTGACGCTCACTCACTGTCACACTTGCTCATTCACTGTGACACTCGCTCACTGTGACACTTGCTTGTTCACTGTGACACTCACTCACTGTGACACTCACTCACTGTCACACTTGCTCGTTCACTGTGACCCTCACTCACTGTGACACTCACTCACTGTCACACTTGCTCGTTCACTGTGACACTCACTCACTGTCACACTTGCTCATTCACTGTGACCCTCACTCACTGTGACACTCACTCACTGTCACACTTGCTCGTTCACTGTGACGCTCACTCACTGAGATACTCACTCACTGTGACACTCACTCACTGTCACACTTGCTCATTCACTGTGACACTCGCTCACTGTGACACTTGCTTGTTCACTGTAACGCTCACTCACTGTCACACTTGCTCATTCACTGTGACACTCGCTCACTGTGACACTTGCTTGTTCACTGTGACGCTCACTCACTGTCACACTTGCTCATTCACTGTGACACTCGCTCACTGTGACACGTGCTTGTTCACTTTGACGCTCACTCACTGTGACACTCGCTCACTGTGACACGTGCTTGTTCACTGTGACGCTCACTCACTGAGATACTCACTCACTGTCACCCTCACTCACTGTCACACTTGCTCGTTCACTGTGACACTCGTTCACTGTGACACTCACTCACTGTCACACTTGCTCATTCACTGTGACACTCGTTCACTGTGACACTCACTCACTGTCACACTTGCTCATTCACTGTGACACTCGCTCACTGTGACACTTGCTTGTTCACTGTGACACTCACTCACTGTCACACTTGCTCATTCACTGTGACACTCGCTCACTGTGACACTTGCTTGTTCACTGTGACACTCACTCACTGTCACACTTGCTCATTCACTGTGACACTCGCTCACTGTGGCACTTGCTTGTTCACTGTGACGCTCACTCACTGAGATACTCACTCACTGTGACACTCACTCACTGTCACACTTGCTCATTCACTGTGACACTCGCTCACTGTGACACTTGCTTGTTCACTGTGACACTCACTCACTGTCACACTTGCTCATTCACTGTGACACTCGCTCACTGTGACACTTGCTTGTTCACTGTGACGCTCACTCACTGAGATACTCACTCACTGTGACACTCACTCACTGTCACACTTGCTCGTTCACTGTGACACTCGTTCACTGTGACACTCACTCACTGTCACACTTGCTCGTTCACTGTGACACTCACTCACTGAGATACTCACTCACTGTGACACTTGCTCGTTCACTGTGACACTCACTCACTGTGACACTTGCTTGTTCACTGTGACACTCACTCACTGTGACACTCACTCACTGTGACACTTGCTCACTGTGACACTTGCTCACTGTGACACTCGCTCACTGTGACACTTGCTCACTGTGACACTTGCTCGTTCACTGTGACACTCACTCACTGTGACACTCACTCACTGTGACACTTGCTCGTTCACTGTAACACTCACTCACTGTGACACTCACTCACTGTGACACTTGCTCACTGTGACACTTGCTCACTGTGACACTCGCTCACTGTGACACTTGCTCACTGTGACACTTGCTCGTTCACTGTGACACTCACTCACTGTCACACTTGATCATTCACTGTGACACTCGCTCACTGTGACACTTGCTTGTTCACTGTGACGCTCACTCACTGAGATACTCACTCACTGTGACACTCACTCACTGTCACACTTGCTCGTTCACTGTGACACTCGTTCACTGTGACACTCACTCACTGTCACACTTGCTCGTTCACTGTGACACTCACTCACTGAGATACTCACTCACTGTGACACTTGCTCGTTCACTGTGACACTCACTCACTGTGACACTTGCTTGTTCACTGTTACACTCACTCACTGTGACACTCGCTCAATGTGACACTTGCTCGTTCACTGTGACACTCACTCACTGTGACACTCGCTCACTGTGACACTCGCTCAATGTGACACTTGCTCGTTCACTGTAACACTCACTCACTGTGACACTCACTCACTGTGACACTTGCTCACTGTGACACTTGCTCGTTCACTGTGACACTCACTCACTGTGACACTCACTCACTGTGACACTTGCTCACTGTGACACTTGCTCATTCACTGTGACACTCACTCACTGATACACTCGCTCACTGTGACACTTGCTCGTTCACTGTGACGCTCACTCACTGTCACACTTGCTCATTCACTGTGACACTCGCTCACTGTGACACTTGCTTGTTCACTGTGACACTCACTCACTGTGACACTCACTCACTGTCACACTTGCTCGTTCACTGTGACCCTCACTCACTGTGACACTCACTCACTGTCACACTTGCTCGTTCACTGTGACACTCACTCACTGTCACACTTGCTCATTCACTGTGACCCTCACTCACTGTGACACTCACTCACTGTCACACTTGCTCGTTCACTGTGACTCTCACTCACTGAGATACTCACTCACTGTGACACTCACTCACTGTCACACTTGCTCATTCACTGTGACACTCGCTCACTGTGACACTTGCTTGTTCACTGTAACGCTCACTCACTGTCACACTTGCTCATTCACTGTGACACTCGCTCACTGTGACACTTGCTTGTTCACTGTGACGCTCACTCACTGTCACACTTGCTCATTCACTGTGACACCGCTCACTGTGACACGTGCTTGTTCACTTTGACGCTCACTCACTGTGACACTCGCTCACTGTGACACGTGCTTGTTCACTGTGACGCTCACTCACTGAGATACTCACTCACTGTCACCCTCACTCACTGTCACACTTGCTCGTTCACTGTGACACTCGTTCACTGTGACACTCACTCACTGTCACACTTGCTCATTCACTGTGACACTCGTTCACTGTGACACTCACTCACTGTCACACTTGCTCAATTCACTGTGACACTCGCTCACTGTGACACTTGCTTGTTCACTGTGACACTCACTCACTGTCACACTTGCTCATTCACTGTGACACTCGCTCACTGTGACACTTGCTTGTTCACTGTGACACTCACTCACTGTCACACTTGCTCATTCACTGTGACACTCGCTCACTGTGGCACTTGCTTGTTCACTGTGACGCTCATTCACTGAGATACTCACTCACTGTGACACTCACTCACTGTCACACTTGCTCATTCACTGTGACACTCGCTCACTGTGACACTTGCTTGTTCACTGTGACACTCACTCACTGTCACACTTGCTCATTCACTGTGACACTCGCTCACTGTGACACTTGCTTGTTCACTGTGACGCTCACTCACTGAGATACTCACTCACTGTGACACTCACTCACTGTCACACTTGCTCGTTCACTGTGACACTCGTTCACTGTGACACTCACTCACTGTGACACTTGCTCGTTCACTGTGACACTCACTCACTGATACACTCACTCACTGTGACACTTGCTCGTTCACTGTGACACTCACTCACTGTGACACTTGCTCGTTCACTGTGACACTCACTCACTGTGACACTCACTCACTGTGACACTTGCTCACTGTGACACTTGCTCACTGTGACACTCGCTCACTGTGACACTTGCTCACTGTGACACTTGCTCGTTCACTGTGACACTCACTCACTGTGACACTCACTC